>NC_080581.1:22144520-22447972 GCF_029962835.1 Magnolia sinica
ACAAAATCTAGGAATTTCATAGCTCCACTTAAGTCTTCGTTGCTCACCTTAAACCATCCAATGAAATTGGAGGACATGTCAAAAAAATGCATCTTAACCAATGGGCCATAACAACTAGAAGTTATTGAGGTACCTTAACATACGAATCCAACTTTTGTCCATCACTATGTTCCTTAGCTACTTCGACAAGTCGGTGGAAATACAATGTAGGCCCAACAAAGATTCCTATGAAAGATTAACTAGAATGACTCACTTGATAATTCACTATTGTCAAAGATTTAGACATTCAATAAAATTAATGGTATTTCTAACTAATTGACTAAATCAGTCACCCATCCAAGATAGGATAGATTGTAATGCTTTCATGTTCCCATTTAAATGCACACACCGAAATTTCAGCAACATCTTCCCATGTCTCTCCAGATACGATAAGCTTGCATTTTATTCCTACGTCAAGTGTCCGCACAATGTAAGGATATTTGACATTAGAAATAAAAGTAAGAAATGTAACCAGAGAGAAATGAAGAGATGCAATGCAGAACAAGTATATACATTTGAATTAAGGAACCAAAAGCATTCTAATCTATCCAACCTTGAATTGTCCAAACATGAGACAATTTGAGAATTTCTATGCCTCCAAAAGCACACTATATCTATGCTTGGCCACATAGAAATTCTCAAATGGGCAACTAAGTGTCTTATACTTAAACAATTCCATAATCAACAGGTAGATTTCCTAGTTCCATTCTAGAACCCTTGGCTCAACGTGAAAGCGGGCTCCAAAGGAGCTACTGCTTAGAGAGCATGGCTAGAAGTGTTACCTCATCTACCAGACGGGCTATTGTTCTAAAGAAATCAATTTCATAATGGGCAACTGATTGTCCTACACTTAAACAATTCCATAATCAATCGTAATTAACATTCATCATCTAGCTAACTAATAACAAATTCAATATCAAATCTATTAAATTAATAACTTACAACTTAACCAGTAAGCATACCAAATTCAATATCCAATCTATTAAATTAAATGCCTTCATAGGTATAAGCATAAAATAAGACTAGCAAAGTAAAATAAAAAACACTGCGTCTCTCTTTTAGACTCAACGGGCAGATTTGGTAATTCCACGCTAGGACCCTTGGGTCGACGTGAAAGCGGACTCCAAATGAGCTACTACTCAGAGAGCATGACTAGAGGTATTACCTCTTCTACCAAACCGGTCGTTGTCCTAATGAAATCAATTTCATAATGGGCAACTGATTGTCCTATACTTAAACAATTCCATAATCAATTGTAATTGACATTCATCATCTAGCTAACAAATAGAAAATTCAATATCAAATCCATTAAATTAATAACTTACAACTTAACCTATAAGCATACCAAATTCAATATCAAATCTATTAAATTAAATACCTTTATAGGTATAAGCATAAAGTAAGACTAGCAAAGTAAAATAAAAAACACTGTCTCTTTTTTAGACATAATGGGCAGATTTGGTAGTTCCACGCTAGGACCCTTGGGTCAACATGAAAGTGGGCTCCAAATGTCACGTCTCAAACTAGGAAACCGGGCTCACAAAATTTTCGATTGCCGAATCCAGCGTTGATAGCCTTCGTAGTATCCCATTCTCGGCTCCTGACACCCATATGCCAGATTCCGATCCTGGGGTCCTACAAGGAGGATTTTCAGTTTGAATTTTTTTTGAACGGTTAATCTGTTTAGGCAGTTACACATTTGGTACATGGTATCAATGCATATCGAAGAGACGAACCTATTCGACATGTCACACATAATATGGTGCAACAGCTTAATAGTAATGAAGGAAACAATAGCAAACTCCAACAACTCTTATATGCATCCTGAAAAAGTGTAAGTCATATGTATGAGAAAACCACTACTCGTGAGTTTACTGTGTGTCGGGACTAAAACACGTCTTATCAGGACGCTCCCGTAAATACATTCAAAATAGCCATAGGCATGTTATCAACTAATCATGTTATCATAGGTGAGTAGGTTATCAATAAGCATGTCATATAACTATATGGGTTATCATGAACATGACATCAATAATAGGCATGTCACACAACAACTGACCATGAACCATTAGAATAGCCAATCATCATGAACAAGATAATCAAATTTCACTTTCTCCTATATGACATACAATGAAAAGGCAATGGCAAGGCTGACATGTAATCGTTCGAATACAAGGATATAATAAACCAAATGTCATATGTTAGGATGTAATGCAATATGCAAATCCTGACGAACCCTATAATATGTGGGACAAAGTTTTGCCTTCACTGTATGCACAGTAGCCTGCAAACCATTGGTAGATCATCCAGGCCTGCTAGGCCCCGCCCACATCAGCGTCTGTCTACGTGTGCCCGTCCACATGTGACCACAGTGATAGGGCGTCAAAATATGTCATACGCAGAGGACGTAATGTAGTATGCAATGCAGAAGAAATGATAAGGCTGGAGTGTGTAGTCGCGATGATAGTACGTGGTATCGTGAGCTGTGGGGTTCATCAAAAGGGACTTCTATCCAAATTAGTCACATACCTAAATTTAGATAGCTAGACTCAATGTGGTAAACTCCTGATCTCAGATTGGTCGCGCACCCCAATCGAAATTCTGGCTATTGTGAAGGTACACATAATGATTTGGTTGCTCACCACCAGCCCAAGTGGATAGTGAATGAATGAATGAATGAGTCAAATGCTAAGTACGCAACTCCTGGTCAGTAAGTCCACATATTAGTGCTGTACATCTTTGGGATCATCACCGGGGTTTAGTACAATGTTGTCAGCCATACCAGGGTTATGCAATGCAAGGCCTACGTGGCCAATGTCATATGTAAGGTGCAATCGCAAGTTATGTCAGTCCTCATCTGAATCCACATATTAGTACAGCTCCTCTCTGGACAATAACCAGGGTCTAATACATTGTATACCACATTGTCACCCTATACTGGACACACAACCGTGCAAGCGGAAGAGACCTTACTACTCGCCTGACTAGTACTATGCTAATATCTACCCGACAAGTTGGTAGCGGACCCATTTACGAGCTGGTCAGATTCAGCCTAGCAATTGCCCCCTACCCTGGGCGGGTAAGGCCACAACCCCTTCTAACCGACCACGACATAGTGGGAGACGCGACCTCCTAGTATTCGGCCCTTATGCGCTCATACATCTACTCAGTCTAGGCATTGAAGCATCCTCCATGGTACCATAAGGGTTTGAGGACTTTCACCCTGGGACATCTATCGTGCTCCCATGCTTAACAAGAATCTCCGGTGTCCAATCCTTTCATCCACGCTATATCTGCGGAGGCTATAGCCCTGATGTCGGTAGGGCATACAATAATCATAATCACATAATACAAGATGCATGAGTCACTCAGTCCAATCATGCATCAATCCTATGCATACCATGTGCTCATGTGGGTCAACTCTGCTTATCGGGGAATCCCATAAACAACCTACCCAATGATAAATGCAATGGTCAACCACATCTCATATCAAGCATGCAGATGATGTATATGGGCATGAATTATGGTGATGATATACTCTCCTCATATCAAGGATGGGCCTAGACGGCCTACTCATATCAGGAATGTGCCTAATAATTATGGGGCCCCAATGATTTGGGTTAGTCCACTAAGAGGAGATGATAATGGGCCTAACAACGGGCCTTAGGGAGGGTTATAATGTGGACGTTTAACCACCATTGCCCTTACAATGTCGTCATTTAACCATCATTGCTCCCAAGGCATGACACATTTTAATACCAACTAGGAAGACGAATGGGCATCATAAACATCTTTACTTACATCATGGTGGAATCACACATCACAATTGGGCCTCATATACATCAACTTAGGCCTCACACAAGGACGTCACATATATCACATTGGGCCTCGTTCATGGGCCTCATATACATCACTTTGGGCCTGACACAAGGGCCTCATATACATCACATTAGGCCTCACTCATGGGCTTCATATACATCACTTTGGGCCTCATACAAGGGCATCATATACATCACATTGAGCCTCACTCATGGGCATCATATACATCACTTTGGGCCTCACACAAGGGCCTCATATACATCACAACGGGCCTCACTCATGGGCCTCATATACATCACTTTGGGCCTCACACAAGGGCCTCATATACACCAATTTGGATATCAAGCATGGTGATCAACTAGCATGTTTTGTCATCATGCATATATATATATATATATATATATATATAATACCATCATCATTACGATGATGATCATTTTCACTTCATGATTAACATAAACAATGTCATAAGTGTTATAAATAATTACCCATCCATCATCAATGCATATGCTATAATTCACCATCCATTAAATCATATCTATCATTTCAACAAACAACTCACAATCATCATTATCATGTTACCATACATGTATCATCATCTCACCCATCACTAGGTGCGTCCTACCTAGTGTGACTTCCACACTGGACTTGAACTATATACAAGGCATGGGGTTGTATAGGTCAAGTGTAAGTCCCACTTGGTGAACCAATAGGCCAACCCAAGGGCATAAATGTCCAACCATAACGCTTTCAATTGTGGATCTAATTCCACAACTAGGTGGGCTCTACACATTCCACCAACTAGAAACAATGCACAATCCCAAACACAGGATAACATACTAACATCTTTCATGTCATATATCATATTGGGCCTACTACCCACATACACAATAAATCTAAAAAAAGCCTAATTATCTAGTTCATGCATTATAAAATAGGTCTCTCTAAGCATGGTTTACTTGACTAGAGGTAGTATACAAGACACGCTACCCAATAGGCAATGGGCCTGCCCAATGGGCTCAAGGAAGGTTACCTTTGTGGGTTTCTCATTCCCCAATGATTTCTCCTAGTATTGGGCCTGCTTGGGCCTTAGGGTTGCATCATTTAGATGGGCCCAAGGCCACCTATGTCTCAAGAGAACATTTCGATAGCAATATCTATTCACTAAATATTTTATAAGTTATACAACACCCATTTACAAAACATGTCAGGTGGACCTCATTACATGAAAGGTAAGGCTCATACAAGACAACCCATATTAGATAACCCACATAAGGTTTTGAGCCCAACAACACCTGAGAGTTAATTTTCAGAGTTTAGATACTGCATTAAATGCTTTGAAAAGGTGGTGGACCCTACTGACGTGGCCTCACATAAAATTTACATCAAAAAGATTTTTGTGCAATGTTGGTTCTGGGCCATTTCAAAGTCAGATTCATGATCATGTGGGCCCTACATATGATGAAAGAGAATAACTACCTGGTAGCTCTATGTATGGGCTTTACAAATTATAAAGTAGGCCTCATTCGTTGGGTGAGTACAATTTACGATGATAGCCCAAACATGGGCATTTGGAGAAACTATGCAGGAAATATAATGCAGAATTAGTTTTGGCCCAATCTTGAGTACGTCCCATGATCATAGGGGACCTTTCAATGTCCCATCAGGTGACCTTGGTTGTACTATATATGTACTTCAAAAAATATAAGCTGGGACCAATTGGTTGTGCACACGTAATATTTGTTATAGGGCCAAACATATGTACTTTGATTTTCTACACAACCATGCCTGGCCACATTTTGGGATGCACTCCCTGATCATGTGGAGTTTGATTTAGCCCGGGTAAAATATTATTTATCTATTCATTGATATAGGTTAGAGGTTCTAAGTAGTGGTTTACTCATATATCTAGCGTGTGATCCACTACAGAGGCCCAAAGTTGGTACAAAACATAAATAATCAGACAATTTTCAGCAATGGGGTCTGTCATAACTTAGGGCCCAATTTTCAAACAATTAGGGAATTATTCCTAACAAAAAGGTGGGACATCCTAGCTCACTTATATAAGGATTAAACATCCCCCAAAGTAGGACCCTTAACTATAGAGTGTGGGGCCCATTATAAGGTGTCAAAGAGGCCTACATGCAATACAGTTAAGTACTTAGAAAATTTTCAGCAAACAAAAAGTGTAAAGGGAAAGAAATAGATCCAATGGCAAGTGGGGCCCTCATACTAGCAAACCATATATAAAAGACACAAAAATATACATGGGTTCCCTGATTGGATGAACTAATAAAATGCAAAAATCACATGTGATCCCACACCCAAGTGAGTCAATAAGAGGATAATTGTTATGTATAACATAGATCCAACATATTCATCAAGGAACACATGAAATATATATTGATGAAATCCCTATGATTAGAGACTCTGTTGGAAGATCTGATCCAATGGAAGGTTTGGGAACAAGTTATTCAGGCCGTTTATAGATTTCCAACCATATAGAGCCTTGGATCCTTCTGGACCAAGTAGAAATTCAAGATTTGTCCTTACAGAAGTATCTATTGGTCCATAGTTTGTTAAATTTTATTATGAAAGAATCTAACCATAGGGACCATACATATGATTATTAACTATCGCGAGTTAAGAGAAAATATCAAATACATCTAACAGTTGGAATCACGGATATGGCCCAAGCAAGAATGGTCATAATAAGCTTTCAAATCCATCTTTCGTTTAAGGCGAAGATCTCAACCGTCCGAACTCTGATTGAGGCTTATTATATACCATTGAAAAGTTAGTTCGATTTTTTATAAATCCAATGGAACATATGTTTTTAATACATTAATTAAAGGAATTAAAAATGGGTCCTTTTAGGCAAATCAGAATCCTGCATGTGCTATTAGAAAACAACCAAGTAAACTTGACATTACGGATGATTAGACCATTAGATGGACATGAAATTTGGTTTAGAGTTAGTTTATATTGTGATTTGTAATATTACCAAGTTTCAACTTCGATCCTAGCATGGCTGATTTTATATGAATTTTAGAACTTGCTATCGAGAAACAAAAATAGGATTACAAATGAAGGGTGTAGGTATGATGTTCAACATGGTGGACCATATTGACATGGGCCACTTTGTTGAACACGATAGATATAAATACATGCACACTAGAACTCCACACCAGTATGGCCCACACATATCAAGAGAAGAAAAAGAGAAAGAAAGAGGAGGATGAGGAGGATGGGAGGAGGGGTGTAGACTAACCTCAATGGATAGATGGTTGGATGATGATGTGTGGTCCACTCCCTCTAGGATTTATGGTGGGCCACACCTTGGCCCCACTCTCTCTCACTCTCTCTTAAAATCTCAAAATTTTTCTAAGTATAGGAAAAGAATAAGAGCAAAAGAGCTCCTACTCTTATATAAGGAATTGGGAGTTAAGGTGGTAAGATGATGTGGCAAGTTTATGGGATCTTATTGGTGCTAAAAGTGAGGTGGTAGATGGTGTATAACATGGGTAGTAGATAGGTGAGGTGGATGCTGTTAAGCATGCATTGGCCAAGGTGAAAGAAATCTAGACATGCATTGGCTAATGGATGGATAAGGGTTACGAGTTGTAGGTGATGCATGGTGGATGATGAAGTGGAGTGTTGCAATTGGTTGTTTGAAGTGATGTGGCACAAATAAAGACATGCATTGGATGCTTGTATAGGATGAGGTGGACATGGGTCATGATTAGGCATGGGGAGAGTTCTAATAATGGATTTTAGGATAGAATCTAATTTTGTCTTATAGTGCTTGTCTTATATGTGCTAGGTTCTTATTTTGTCATGTAGAAATTGTCCTATTTATTAGAAATTTACATGTTCTAAGCCCACATGGGCACAAGTCCAATGGGCTTAGCCTAATAAAGGTTGCTTGTGTTCTTGGATACATAATTTGGGCCTTACATTCGATGGGTCATATCTCACTAACGGAGCGTCGGATTGATGCGCGGTTTTCACCATTGCGACCACAACGATGACGCGGTCCATATGATAGAGGTCTCAAGCTCATCTAGAAAAAATCACTTTGGTGAGTTTTCTAGGTGCACTATGGTGCAGTGTATGGTTTATCAACAGTGCTAGATGGGACACATGTGCATACAAGCAGTGTTGCAAAAGACCGGGATCCCACATTATACCCACCTTACAAAAAATTTTGTCCTTAAAATTTCTAAGGTCACATTCAATTGTGTTAAACAAATGAATAGTCGAATCCCAAAGATCATTGTATAATCACAATTATTTCATAGCATTAGACAGGGCACAACAACCAAGAATACCCCAATTGAACATCAAACAAGTAAGAATAATAATCAAGGGACGAGAGTTTTACATTTATACTCATGTGTTTTACATATTGGAAAAACTAAGTATTCCTAGGTTTTTAAACATCAAGTACACACAGGTTGCCCTAAGATTATTGCTCTGATACCAACTCTTGTCACTCCCTAAACTCGAAAACCGGGCTCACAAAATTTTCGATTGCCGAATTCGGCGCAGACAGCCTCCGTAGTATCTCATTCTCCACTCCCGACACTCATATGCCAGATTCTAATCCTGGGGTCTTACAGGGAGGATTTTCAGTGTGAATTTTTTTTGAACGGTTAATCTATTTAGGCAGTTACACATTTTGTACATGGTATCAACTTATATTAAAGAGACAAACCTGTTCGACATGTCACACATAATTTGGTGCACTAACTCAACAGTAATGAAGGAAATAATAGCAAACTCCAACAGCTCTTGTAAGCATCCTAAAAAAGTGTAAATCGTATGTATGAGTAAACCACAGCTCGTGAGTCTACTGCATGCTGGGAATAAAACACGTCTTATCAAGGCACTCTCGTAAAGACATCCAAAACAACCATAGGTATGTTATCAACCAATCATGTTATCACAGGTGAGTAGGTTATCAATCAAGCATGTCATATAACTATACAAGTTATCATGAATTTGACATCAATAATAGGCATGTCACTCAACAAGCGACCATAAACCATTAGAATAGCCAATCATCACGAACAAGATAATCAAATTTCATTTTCTACTATATGACATATGATGGAAAGGCAATGGCAAGGATGACGTGTAATTGTTCGAATACAAGGACATAATAAACCAAATGTCATACGCTAGGATGTAATGCAATATCCAAATCCTGATGAATCCATGAATATGTGAGACAAGGTTTTACCTTCACTGTGTGCATAATATCCTGCTAGCACAGTAGCCTTTCAACCACTGGTAGCTCACCTAGGCCTGTTAGGCCCCACTCACATTAGCGTCTGTCTACGTGTTCCCGCCCACATGTGATTATAGTGACGGGGCGTCACAATATGTCATATGTAGAGGATGTAATGCAGTATGCAATGCAGAAGAAATGACAAAGCTAAAGTGTGTAGTCCGGATGATAGTACGTGGTATCGCGAGCTGTGGGGTTCATCACAACGGACTTCTATCTAAATCAGTCCCATACCTAAATTTGGATAGCTAGACTCAATGTGGTAAACTCTTGATCTCAGGTTAGTCACGCGCCCCAACCAAAATCATGGCCATTGCGAAGGTACACATAATGATTTGGTTGCGCACCACCAGCCCAAGTGGATAGTGATTGAATGAATGAACACTACCAAAAAATGACTAAAGGCTAAGGACTATGCTAGTTTTTGGCTATGGATATAAACCGTAGCTCTATTACTATGGCTTAAACCCATAGCTAAAAATGCCCAAACCGTAGCTAAAAGCTACCACCTTCACACGTCCATCCAACCTGCATAGCCCCTTGAGGGACTCTACGAGGCCCATTAAAATTCGTGTGCTCCATCTAATATGTCTATCCGTTTTGAAAAATAATGTTAGGGCAGGACCCAAAAAATGAAGTAGATTAAACGATCAAGTGGACCACACGTTAGGAAACAGTGGAGATTAATAACTACCATTGAAAGTTCGTGTGGTTCAATTGGACATAATATTTGTAGATTTGTTGGGGTCATTTCCTATAAAAAAAATTATAAAATTAATGAACAGAGTGGATTTGTCAAATGCATCAAGATGGACCCCACAAATAGAATGAAAAATCCGTCCGTCCAGATCCCGCCAAACGTGTGAACGCGGAGGGGCTGTTACGGACGGAACAATAGCTACGACCTAATGGACTTTTAGCTACGGCTTTAGACCGTAGTAGGGCTGTAGCAGGTACAAAATGTGGAAAACCGCACTCATTTTTCTTTTCCCCCTCTCCCAAAATTTTATTATTTCCCTCTCATGTCCGTCCTTTTCTCTCTCACTCTCACGTTCGTCCCTTTCTCTCTCACTCTCAATCTCCCACTTCTCTTTTCTCTGTCTCTCTCGATCTCTGACACCATTGTTCCTGTCCCTTTCTCTCTCTCTCTCTCTCTCTCTCTCTCGATCTCCCGTACCATTGTTCGAAACAGAAAAATCGTCATCAACATTCCTTAGATTGCATCGTCAGAGAGGATTTTGGTATGCTTTCTTCTCTCTCTCTCTCAATCTCCCGCCCCTTTTCTCTATCTCTTCGATCTCCGACACCTTGATTAATTGCAAATCAAGCCTCATCCCAATTATTGGATGATGAGGCATGAATGATGATGAGAAATATTGTAATAAGTCATTGGACTGTAGTAGTCATCCAACCAATGGCATGAGAAAGGAACTGTTCACTCAAACAAGAAGCATTGGTTGATGGGCTATTGAACACAGAGCCTAGCGAGTGGTCATGGGATGATCAGAAATCCAACGGTGGGATTTCAAAGTGGGATGGGTTAAAAAATCAAGCCTCAATCATAGAAAATTCCATGCAAGGATAGAAAGTTCTTTGTATGATTACCTATTGCCTGTGGAGCCTTTGTTTCTGAATTTAATTGCACAGATGGGTTTTCTGAATTTTTTGCCTATATACACTCATGTGGTGGTATCAATGATTTCAATCACTAGAACTCATATGAAGTGTTCTATATAGCATTTCTCTTTATTTCAATTACTAGATCAATGTTTTCAATCACTTAATTTCAATGAATATGAAATTTTTGTGGAGTTGGTTGTTAAAACATGCAGGGGAGTTTGTTGTTAAAATGTCAAATAGATGTGATTTTATGGAGTAGTATATTTTCAGTTTGATTGTATTCTCTCTTTATCCGTTGATGGAATATACTTTCGGGGTATATTGTTGTTTGATACTCACAACAGACTACTATTTTGTTTGATGATGCTGGAATATTAGTAAAGGGTATTGATGTCAACACCCAACCTGATTGATTTGCTTACCCTCCATTTTCCATTTTGGGCATTCTAAAGAGTACATTTGTGGTAATATTTCAAGACCCAAAATTGAAAATAGGGTGCAGCTAAATCAATTGGAGTAGGCGTTAATAGCAACTCCCCTGGTTAATCAATAACCTGCAATTGATTGCTTTCTTTCAACTCAAACGTTATTTTTTTTTTTTCATTTTTTGAAGCCGTTATAATTTTTTAGTTTATTTTTGCTTGCAGGCTGGTAGATTTGCTCGCATATGTTGGTGTATGGCCTTACAATTCTCAAAGGTACGCATGGAACTTAACAGGATCATTGGCCTATAAGTTCATTTATGTTGTATCTAATGATTTTACATTCAGTAGATTATGATGTCAATAAGATCACCTGGTGATGAGAAAATCTGTTGATCTCATTTGCTCATAGATCTACAGTGCATGGGTTGGAGAATGTGTAGCATAAGAGAATGGAAAGTAGAGTGATCTTGCTTCCTTCTGGACCCTCCATGTGGTTGGCAGGAATGATTTTTGGGTATGGTCTTGGATTTGTGATCATCATGGTCGGGACTACCATTCGTATGACATTGCCATATTTAATTGGGTTACTTTTTAGTGACCATATTCATGTGAGGCCTCTCTACTTTTCAACTGCAGCAATAATCTAGTTTGAACAGTGATTGTCATTTGTTACTTATTTCCTTTTCTTCCTGTTACAATTGCATTTCCAGAGATGGTTGAATAGATGGCCCCAGAAAGCGAATGTAATTAGGTTGGCTGGAGAAGGAAGCTGGTTCCATCAATTTCAAGTGGTGGCACTCTTCCAAGTGTCACCATTTCCCTACACAATTTTCAACTATGCCATAGTGGTAACAAACATGAAATTTGGACCGTACATGTGTGGGTCAATTGCCGGAATGGTGTCGGAAGCTTTTCTCTACATCTACAAGTCAGTAGTCTCTGAATTTTGAATGATGATATTAGCTGCTTTTTTGATTCAGTGGCAAATTAAAATAGACAAGCTCTAGAATTTTTCACAGATAGGCAAAGGTCCATGTGACTAGGAAACCCCACTTTTTATTTTTATTGTTTATTTAAGACTGAATCTTAGTATATTTTATTTCCTCACTACTACTAATGTCAATATTGTATTTTGTATTTATATCCAAAGATCTGATATGAAAACAATAAAAGGAAAACTTTTACTTTTCTATGACTGTATGATTTTTCAAGTTTGTTACAAACCCCTTCTTCTAAAAACCATTGGTTTTATTTTAATGACGACAAGGAAAGTGTAGCATATGAACTGTTGCAATGTGATTCAAGTCGAGGAAAAAAGGAAATAAAAGTTCTATTTATGGAGACACTGTTTTTGAAAATTCTGTTTGGTCATTTTAATGATTTTGAGAAATTGAAACCCATGTAAATATAATAAATATGAAATCTAATTGCAAGGACAATGGAGAACTCCCTAACTAAAATTTCTTATTTCAAGCACTTGTTGTCCTCATGCATGATATGGGTCCAAATTGGGAGCTGATAAGTGATGCTATCAATAGTACCCTGCAGCTCAAGGTGAAGTTGTATTTAAATCTTTTTCTTTGGTTATACTAGGAGCACAGTAACTTATAGTGATCTAAGGGAGCTGGAGCATTTTCTGAGTATGGAGAATAGTAATTTTATATTATTTACGAATTACTGGAATATGAAGGACATCTTATTAAATGTGTTGACGCGCTTGGCCGTAATGAAAATGATACTATTTAATAGTTAGAAAATGAGTTTCCAATGGTGGAAATCTAAGGAGCAAATTGTATGCTGAATATTTACTGCTTGAAGTGCAGTATGAAGACATTATTACAGGATTTTTAATGTCTGTTTAAATTCACAAGCCTCACATTTATTTTAATGTCTGTAACTTGCAGTATGAAGGTCGTAAACACCAAGTGTTTGAGTGTTCCTTGGCTGACCTTCAGGCTGATGAGGATCAGTCCTACAGGATTTTACAATCGACAAATTAAGATCGTTGGTCCGTAAGTGGCAAACCTTGATCAAGGCGCATGTACATGTGAAGACGATAGACAACTACACCCTGAGAATGTTGGATTCACCAAGAGGCGCCCTAATCAGGTTAAGTGAACCTATTATGCCCAGTCAAGCCAAATCAGAAAAATTTGCAGAAAAATGAGGGAAATCATGGTTAACCAGGCAACGTCCTGTGATCTCAAGTAGTTGGCGCTTAAGGTTTAGTGTTTTCATTTTCCCTTTCTATCTTCAATTTTCATGGAATGTTTGAGGATTTTGTTTTAGTAGATGGAGAATTTTGAGAGATGACAATAAGAAATATACATGTAATTGTGGTGCAGATATGGTTTCTGCGAGTTGTGGTGTAGATATACATGTAACTATTAAAATAGAAAGTGTAGACTCCACACCAAATCTGCATTCTATCATTTCTACATCTGATGGGGTAATCAACTTAATCATTCCATTGCCAATCTTAAAAAATGTTGTCAAGTTTAAAAAATATTTACCTTTCTGTCTGAACAAATGCTTGTTTCTTTTGTACTGTCTTAGTTATCTTTCTGAACAAATGCTTGTTTCTTTTGTACTGTCTTAGATATCTTTTCAGAGGTTATTGAACAAGCAAGGTGGAAAGCGAGCTACTTGGGAGTATCCATTTGCTGTGGCTGGTGTAAATATCACATTCATGATCATGCAAAGGCTAGATTTGAACTCCCATAAGAGTCATCTCTCTCTCTCTCTCTCTCTCCCTCCCTACCTTCCTCCCTCTGTGTGTGTGTGTGTGTGTTCATGTGTGTGTTCTTTGTGACACACACTAACAGGTCCCAAGCCCATGTAAATTTGGACGGTTGGTGTCAAATGGGTAGCTCAGCATTCTTGAGAAGTTGACCCGAAATAACTGAGACAAAGCTATGATGTTGACACACATATACATATAGATGGAATGAGTGTTTTTCCTTTTTCTTTTTTCTTTTACGTAATTATTGCCACGGATATTAGTAATATTCTCAAGGCATTGGTATCATCATATCATGATCCTGGTATGAGCACTGCATGAATAATGTTGTGTTCAGTTCATAGCTATCTGGATCTGGGTTCCATTTTTCATGAAACCAAAAATGGCAAAAAACAAAAAAGAAAAGAAAAGAAAAGGACATGGCACCAATCTCTGCATCAGTGTTTGTAAATGAATCTATCATAGCTTATAAACTTGAAATTATATGGAATGTGTAGCTACCTGATTGAGAACTTGTCACTAATAATGGCTTATATATATTTGCAGCAAAACCAAGGACGTTTGTTGGATCAGTTTTCAGCCAAGTGCTTTTAGGTTAGACAGAAGTGTCTATGGCCCTCAAACCTGTTTTTATACGTGGGGTAGGCCCGTGGTGTAGTGATCTAGACTGTTGATTTGATGGCCCATTTTGGAATTGGGAATTTTCAAAAAACCTCACTGATATGACAATCCTAACTGATTGGGAAGAAGAAACAACAACGACCTACATTTTGAAGGAAAAGGCCAGAGATTGGAACGACTGGGATCTTCCAATCTTTTCATGCCTTGTTTTGCGTCTAAACAGGGCTGGGTATTTGGGATCCTTTTTTTTTTTTTTAAACAAAAAACTTTTGCCCCTTTGTTTTTCTAAAGACTAAAAACTTTGATACTGGTAGTGTGCAATGGAGGTTATGCAAGCACCTAGATTACTTAGAAATTGTGTACGTGGCATACAGGTCATTGGTACGTGGCGTACAGGTCATTGAACTGTCCAAATTATGGCCTAGTTTAGATGTATAATGAACAGAAAAGTTATGCTTGTTTGATCATCTATTCGGTTTGTGCTGAGTTATTTGATGGAAATAATGCCCATGGATCAGTAATCCAGACCATTCATCCATTGCATCCCAGTGGACAGATTGTGCCCTGAGAATCCCCTGGATTTTTTGCATCCTTTTAGCAACAAATTTGGGACTTCTCTCAATTGGAACTAACCACCTACAGGCACCTATACTACTATATGCATTACAAGGCATTTTTTAGCTCCGTGATGTAAAAAAGGTTTTTTTTTTCCTTTTCTTTTTCCATTTCGTGGCTGAACACCCGTACTACAAATTGTGGTAGAGGTGATTGGAGGTTATCAGTTCTCTTTTTTAATTCAGTGTGGGTCACTTGATTCTCCTACTATAGTCCACAAATGGAAATGTTAACATTGTCTCAAAGTAGATTTTTTTTTTTTGCTAGTTACGTTGTTTGTCGAAGATCCTAAAATTGATATGGGTTACAGGAATTTGCAGCCCCAAACAAATCACTGTTCTAAAATTAAAAGCCTACCTACTGATTTGCAGCCCTAAACAAATCACTGTTCTAAAATTGAAAGTCTACCTACTGATTTGCAGCCCTAAACAAATCACCAAAGAAGAAACTGATGTATTGACTCACCAATCGAAAATTTCCCTATGAAGGTAAGTTGTGTACACATCCCTTTTTATATTCAAGCCATTCCCTTAATTTATGCAAAACTAGGCTACCCAAAATTTATGGACAACTCCCATTGCCTTTGATTTGCTAGAACTAGCATGTGTGGATTGGCAAAAGTGAGAATGCACTTGGCGTAATTAGTAGCGGTGAGGATCTCCCACAATATTGATAAAACTCTATAAAATAGGAAATAACTCAAATTATTATCATAATATGTTGTGTACTCTCTTGGGGCTGTGTATTGAGGCTCAATACATAGTCATATGGTTGTGTATATAGCTGAACATGTATATACCCTTACCATTGTGTATATTTTGCCATATGAGGAATTTCCTACATATATACCATCAACAGGATTGTTTTATTTGTACACAGAGATAGACATGCTCTAGGGAGTAACATGATGAAAATGTAGAATCAGTATATATAGGGAGTAATATGAAGAAAACATGGAAACAGGTCCCCTGGAAATGCATATGTTGAAGGCGATGCATCAAGTACGAGTTATTTCCTAGCAGGCGCAACAGTCACCGGTGGCACTATCACAGTGGAAGGTTGTAGCACAAACAATTTATAGGTATTACAACTCTCTTCCATGTCTACATTTGTTGCTTTTTGTACTCATGTACATGTCATCTCATAGATCTTACAATCAGACTATGAGTATTAATTGGACATGACTCCATTTACATTCAGCATCAAACTGGCTGCAGTTGCTTCTCGTAAGGAACACATAAATTTGGAGCAATGGTTGAACGAAAATTTGAGCACATACAAGGATACTTTTTTCGAGGTGATTCACATGCTTTATTTCATTGCCATTGTATGAATGAACTTGTCCTCAATATATGCTACATCTTTTTTTCTCTTAAAGCTTCTTCAACATGAAAATGTTTAGACTCCACTCATGGACATGTCTTTCTTTCTTTTTTCCCAGGATTGCCTCAAGTTCTTAAAAGAAATACCTTCTGCAGCAATAAATGATGCATTTGCCAATCCTTTTCAACATTCCAGCTCTGTCATGAATCTTTATCTAGAGACAAGTTCTACTCTTTTGAAGGTTTTTGCTTCCAAAATTTCTTTTTCTATTACCTATACACAGCGTCATAGAGAACTACTATGCATATTGTAGTTTACAGGAATATTTCATAGGTCCTTTAAGCCCATTCTGGCCAACTCATCTCCCACCAACTTTCTGAGGAATTGAGAAGGTTGCAGGCATCATCTGTGCATGCTAATCCAAGATTGCAAAATGGTGGAGGTACAAATTCATTTACACATGATGCATCATATCTGATTATTCACTAGCCTCTTCAGATCAACAGAAAATAATATTTTTTAGCATCTCTTGTCCAAACACAGTTCAAAATGTATGATTATTCACTGGCCTGTCACTCACTGTTGAAGCGTATGTTTATTAAGTTGCACTCTTTGTCATGCAGCACATTGCGAACCTTGCTGGGATCAAAACTCTAGTTCTGCCTATGCTTGCATTTAACGTCATCAATGGAGGATCACATGGTTTCACTATCAACCTGAATTTTGCGAACCTTGTTGGGAACAGAACTCGGTACAGGTAGATTGTCAATTACTATTTTATTTCCCATCTTGAAGATTTTATTCATCTCAATGCATGTTATCTTGTTCTCTCCGTAGGACATGTTTCCGAGGGGGTAAAACCCAAAGGCAGGGGAGCTCCGAAGAAGGCTCCTGCTAGAAAGGTGTGTTTGCAAATCCTGAAACTTCTTATTTCCTATCTCCCTATTTTTGTGGACTTCTCATTGCCTTTTTAGTTTCGGTCTTTCAACAGAAAATGCCGACTGCTATTGATAGTGAAGAGGAAGATGATGAGGTGCTCAAGCTGAAAGAACAACTGGTAGCGTCTAACATTGATTCTCCTTCAGATCAAATAGGTATATGATCATCCATGTGCAGTAAGCTTTCGGATCAAAGCGAAGCTGAGAATAGGGTGTTAGTTGATTGTAAATTGATAACCAGTAGATGCACATCCATGGAGTTTTCACTTTCGATTGTTGAGAATCTATTTGGCTGCGAGAAGGCATTGGATCTTGCTATTAATGAGAACTTTAAATAGACATATAACTATTATGTTGGCATTATACTTTTGTGAATGGAAATGAATGATTGTGTTTGATTAAATGAATGAATGATTTACCCATGAATTGGATCTTGCTTATATGAGTTATCAGGGTGTACTACAATGGTAATAGCTGCCATTACAAATTAAATTTTTTATTAACAATAGGCATTAGATACGACTATTAACCGTAGCACTTTGTTGAAAATCGTAGCTCTTGCTAAATTCAGCTTTTTGCTATGATTCTCATTCTACTTTTAGCTAAAGATAAAATCCGTAGCTATATATAATTTTAACCTACGGGCAATGTTGCTACAGATTTAATCCGTACCTATAGTTTAATTAGCTACGGCTATTAACCATAGCTTATTTCCACAAACCGTATTTGTTACTAATTTAAGCCCATTGCTACGGATCGTTCATAACTTTTAGCTATAGATATAATCCGTAGCTTTAAATACTTTAGTGCTACAGAAGAAATGACTACAGATTTAATCAGTATCCTTTATCTCTATGGCTACGGATTGTATCCGTAGCCATAACTTTTAGACCTATGGCTATGGTATCAATGGCTACGGTCGTGCTACGGATCTTAACCGTAGCCATAGCCTTTTAGCTACGATTTTTAGCTGTAGCCTTTGACCTGTTTTCTGGTAATGGAATGAGTTAAATGCTAAGTACATAACTCCTGCTCAGTAAGTCCACATATCAATACCATACATCTCTAGAATCATCACCGGGGTTTAGTACAATACTGCCAGTCATACTAGGGTTATGCGATGCAAGGCCTATATGGCCATTGTCATATGCAAGGTACAATTACAAGTCATGTCAGTCCTCATCTGAATCCACATATCAGTACAGTTCCTCTCTGGACAATCTTAGGGGTCTAATACACTATACACCACATTGCCGCTCTACACTGGACGCCCAACCGTGCAAGAGAAAAAGACCTCACTACCCGCTTGACTAGTAGTTTGCCAATATCTACCCAGCACGTCGGTAGCGGACCCATTTATGAGCTGGTCAAACTCAGCCTAGCAATTGCCCCTACCCTTAGGTGGGTAAGGTCACACCCCCTTCCAACTGACCATGACACAGTGGGAGACGCAGCCCCCTAATATTTGGCCCTCAAGCGCTCATATATCTACTTGGTTTAGGCATTGGAGCATCCTCCATTGTACCATAAAGGTTTGGGGACTTTCACACTAGGACATCCTTCACGCCCCCACGCTTAATAAGAATTTTCGATGTCCAATCCTACCATTCATGCTATATCTGCGGATGGTAAAGCCCTAATGTCACTAGGGTGTATAGTAATCATAATCACATAATACAAGATGTATGAGTCACTCAATCCAATCATGCATCAATCCTATGCATACCGTGTGCTCATGTGGGACAACTCCGCCTATCAGGGAGTCCCATAAACAACCTGCCCAATAGCGTATGCAGTGGTTAACCACATCTCATATCATGCATGCAGATGATGCGTATGGGCATGAATCATGGTGATGATGTACTCTCCTCATATTAAGGATGGGCCTAGATGGCCTACTCATATCAAGAATGTGCCTAATAATTATGGGGGCCCAAGGATTTAGGTTATCCCACTAAGAGAAGATGATTATGGGCCTAACAACGGGCCTTAAGGAGGGTTACAATGCAGACATTTAACCACCATTAGCTTTCTAATGTGGTCATTTAACCATCATTGCTCTCAAGGCATGGCCCATTTTAATACCAATTAAGAAGACGAATGGGCATCATAAACATCTTTACATACATCACGGTAGAATCACACATCACAATTGGGCCTCATATACATCACCTTAAGCCTCACACAAGGGCCTCACATACATCACATCGAGCCTCGCTCATGGGCCTCATATACATCACTTTAGGCCTCACACAAGGGCCTTATATACATCATATTAGGTCTCACTCATGGACCTCATATACATCACTTTGGGCCTCACATAAGGGCCTCATATACATCACATTGGGCCCCACTCATGGGCCTCATATACATCACTTTGGGCCTTACACAAGTGCCTCATATACATTACATTGGGCCTCACTCATAGGCCTCATATACATCACTTTGGGCCTCACACAAGGGCATTATATAAATCACATTGGGCCTCACTCATAAGCCTCATATACATCACTTTGGGCCTCATACAAGGGCCTCATATACACCACTTTGGATATCAAGCATGGTGGTCAACTAGTATGTTTTGTCATCATGCATATATATATATATATATATATATATATATAATATTATCATCATTACCATGAGGATCATTTTCACTTCATGATTAACATAAACTATGTCATTTGTGTTGTAAATAATTACTCATCCACCTCAATGCATATGCCATATTTCACCATCCATTAAATCATATCTATCATTTCAACCAACAACTCACAATCATCATTATCATGTTTCCAAACATGCATCATCATCTCACCCATCACTAGGTGCATCCTACCTAGTTTGACTTCTACACTGGACTTGAACTATATGTAAGGCATGGGGTTGTATAGGTCAAGTTTGGGTCCCACTTGGTGAACTAATCGGCCAACCCAAGGGCATAAATGTCCAACCATAACACTTTCAATGGTGTGGATCTAATTCCACAACAAAGTGGGCTCTACACATTCCACTAACTAGAAACAATGCATACTCTCAAACACAAAGGATAACATGCTAACATCTTTCATGTCATATATCATATTGGGCCTACTACCCACATATACAAAAATACCAAGAAAAAGCTCAATTATCCACTTTATGCATTATAAAATAGGTCTCTCTAAGCATGGTCTACTTGACTAGAGGTAGTATATAAGACACCCTACCCAGTAGGCAATGGGCCTGCCCAACGGGCTCAAGGAAGGTTACCTTTGTGGGTTTCTCATTCCCCAACGATTTCTCCTAGTGTTGGGCCTGCTTGGGCCTTAGGGTTGCATCATTTAGATGGGCCCAAGGCCACCTATGTCATAAGAGAACTCTTGAACAATAAGATATGTCTAGTAAATATTTTATAAGTTATATAACACCCATTTACAAAACATGTTAGGTGAAACTTATTACATGAAAGGTAAGGCCCATACATGCCAGATGACCCACATAAGGTTTTGAGCCCAACAACACATGAGACTTATTTTTTAGAGTTTAGATACTGCATTAAATGCTTTGGGAAGGTGGTGGATGTGAGACCTATATCCTAGCCTGTACCGTTCCATAGGCTTCCACGGTCCTCCCGGTCGAATTCTAGCAACCCTCGACTTGAAATCAATATTTGTGCACAATCCTATGTCACATCCGATGATTCTGAGTTGGCTTGACTCAAGACTTGTACCCTTGCGACCGCACCGTCTCCGCGGTTTCGATGCCGCGTCTCGCGCGCCGAGGCGATACCCATACTAGGAGATGTGGGCCCGCATTCAGTTCGAGAAACCGCCACGCGTTTGCAATTTCTAGAGAATCTCTACAATATGTCTCATCAATCAAGGGCACATCAATCACCTCATGTCAAGTACAAGAGCAACCCCAAAGCCAACTCTCTCTCTTACACCTTTACATGTCAAGTACACATCACTCACCTTTTCACGCATCACACCCATCCCTCTCTCTCTTACATCCCATCCTCTCTCTCTTTCTCTCATTTTCAAACTCTATCTCCCAAGCAATCGTCCAAGAAAGAGCTTCCATGAGAGAGAGCTTTATGTGTGGCTCGCCTCTCAACCTCCCATCTCCACCATCTAAGCTTCATCCCAACCCTTGAATCATGATGCTTAGGAGCTCAAGGATGTGTTGATGAAAGAAGAAGTCCAAGAAGAAGCATAGGTGGGTGATCTAACCGTCAATTTTTTTATTTGAGGGCCCACATATGGTGGGACCCATCTTTATGTATGCTTTGTATTTAGGGAGGGCCCATAGTGGCGGGGTCCCTCCCCTTCTTACCGATCTCTCTCTCTCTCTCTCTCTCTCGCTCTCTTTTTCCATTTTGTGGCCCACCTTGATGTTGATCCTCACCCTCCACGGTGTGCGGCGGTGGGACCCATGCAGCCATGTAGCTGCTATATTACGTTAGCAACCGTGGGCCCCACTGATGTTTGTGTTTCATCCAAGCCGTCCGTCTAAATTGGACACTGGACATTGAAGCCTCTCTCCCTCTTTCTCTATATATATTAAAATATAATATTATATTATGGTGGGCACCATATGGGACCCACTTGATGAGGAGTGGATTGGCTGGGATCCCTTACGCACTAGCTATATGGCTGAGGGAGTGATGTCAGCGAGATCCGTGGAGCCTACCATGATGTATTTATTGCACTATCCATTTGGACGGTGCTGTGTAGGGCCACCATGATGTCTTTGTTCTATCTACGCTGTCCATCATATGGACGGTGGGCCATCCCACTGCAGGATGTCTGCAAGTTTTGTAGCCCCCACCTCTAATGTATACGTTTTATATCTAAACTGTCCATTCAGGACAGTGGACCCCATTATAATGTATGTGCTTTGTATATGTCGTCCATCTATTTCTGCAGAGACGGGGTCCCACTACTGCTGACGTCAGCGATCCATAGGTCCCACACGTGATATTTGTATATCCATAGTCGTCCATCCATCTGGACAGAACCGTGGGGCCCTGATGTATGTTTCCCTTCAACACCGTCCATCCAAAGGGGCCCCATGTGACGTATATGTTTTATATCCATGCTGCCCATCCAGGGCTGGACGCTAGGTCTGATATAATATTAATATTATATATATATGATATATATATATTATAATATATATATACATTTTTATGTTGTGGGTCCCACGTGGGGACCACAGTGATGTATTTATTTCATCCACACCATCTAGGCCATTTGGACGGTGCTGGACAATATTTGGATGGTGCTGATGAGCTGGACAATGTCCAGATGGTGCTGATTTACTCGGACATGTTTGGGCGGTGCTGATTTACATAGACGATGTTTGGACGGTGTTGATCATCATTAGTATGCTTTGTGGGACCCACCATTAATGTATTTATTCTATATCCACACTGTCTATTAGGTGGATCACTGAAGAAAATAGTGAAGATTGAACGCCTACCATTGAAACCTTTTTAGGGGTTACAGAAGCTTTGGATTTATATGAAATTTGTTTACCCTCTTAATCCAGGTCTTTGTGACCTTATGACCTGATCGTAGGAAAAATATGGCGGGCCCTACCTTGATGTATCTATGGCCCATCCATGAGGCCAACTAGGATGTATTTGTGGCCCATTGATGCAGCCCACTTGATGTATATAAGGCCCATTGGTGTGACCCATTGATGCGGCTTACTCAATGTATAAGGCTCATGTGATATAGCCCATAGTGATATGTATTAGGCCCAGGTATGTGGCCCACCTGTGAAGTATATTTGAGGTCCAATGTGATGTATTTGAGGCCCATGGACGAGGCCCAATGTGATGTATATGCAACCTAAGAGTGAGGCCCATAGTGATGTGTATTAGGCCCTTGCGTGAGGCCATGAGCCCACTATATGTAGGCTCTATGTGCGCCACTCCTTGGGAGCAATGTTGGTTAAATGTTCACATTGATGGAAAATGATGGTTGAATGTCCACGTTTTGACCTTCCCTTAGGCCCTTTGTTAGGCCAATTACCGATTCCGATTGTCGAGGTCGATTCCGATTCTAATTGTTGAGGCCGATTTCGATTGTCAAGGCCGATTCCGATTTCGATTGTTGAGGTCGATTGTATAGGCCGATTGTTAAGGTCAATTTCAAGGCTAATTCTGATTGTCAAGGCCAGATATTGAGGCCGATTGTCGAGGCCCAATGTGATATATATGTGGCCCATATTTGAGGTCCATTGTGATGTGCATTCGGCCCGTGTTTGAGGCCCAATGTGATGTATATGCAGCCGGTATTTGAGGCCCGTTGTGATGTGTATTCTGTCCATGTTTAAGGCCCAATGTGATGTATATAAAGCCTATGTGATGAGGCCCATCGTGATGCATTTAAGGGCCAGGCAATGGAGCTCATTGTGATGTATGTTAAGCCCATATGAAAGGTCCATCATGATGTGTATTAAGCTTTTGAGTGAGGGTCATGGTGTTGTATATTTGGCCCTTGTGTGAGGTCATGAGTCCACTATATGTTAAGCTCTATGTGGGTCATTCCTTGGGGGTAACATTGGTTAAATGTCCACATTGTCAAGGTCGATTGTCGATGCCGATTATTGATACCGATTATGAGTATATGATAGCATAGTATCATGATACATGCCCATACGCATCATCTGCATATTTGTTATGAGATGTGGTTGACCATTGCATATGTCATTGGGCATGTTGTTATGAGACTCCTAGATAGGCGGAGGTTATCTCACAAGAGTGCACGATATGTGCTGGATTGATGCATGACTAGATTGTATACTATACGCCCTAGCAACATTAGGGCCGTAGCCTCCACAGGCATGTTGTGGATAGCTAAATGGGACACCAAAAATGTTTGGTTCGAGCATCTGGGCACTTTAGATATCCGTGGGTGAAAGTTCTTAAGCTTCCTAGGCCAAGAGATGCCCTAACGTCTACACCGAGTGGTTACATGAGCGCCCGAGTGCTGAATACCAGTAGGCCACGTCTCCCACTATGTCGTGGTCGATTGGGAGGGGGTGTGGCCTTATCCGCCCTAGTGAGGGGGCTATAAGCTAGACTGAGTTTGACTAGCTCCCAATGGGTCCGCTATCGACAAGCCGGGTAGGCATTGGTATACTACTGGTAGGTGGGTAGTAAGGTCTTTTCCACTCACTAAGTTACGTGGCCGGCTGGGGCTGTAGCCAGCTTGGAGTGTACTAGACCCCAGTGATGATCCCAGAGATGTACGGTACTGCTATGTGGACTTATTGAGCTGGAGTTACATATTCACTCATTCATTTATTCATTCACTATCCACTCGGGTTAGTGGTGCGTAATTATTTATTACGTGTATCTTCACAATGGCCACGATTTCGGTTGGGGTGCGCGACTAACCTCAGATCAGGAGCCTACCACATTGAGACTGACTATCCAAATTCAGGTATGAGACTAGTTTCAATAGAAGTCCCTTGTGATAGACCCCAGAGCCTACGATATTGCGTATTATTATCCCGACTTCACACTCCAGCTTGGTCATTTCATTTGCATCGCATATTGCATTACATCTACAGGCATATGACATTTTGGTTTGCTATGTTTCTGCACTTATATGGCCTAGATGGACTTAGCAGGATTTACATATTGCATTGTACCCTAGGCATCTGATATTGGCTCGTTATGACTCCTCATTTGTATAGTTGATCTGTATTATATACTCTGATATTGTATGACTTATGGACTTATCAGTATTTCCGCTTACTCTGATATCATATGATTCATGATCATGTTGGTATTTTCACTTATTTTGATATTGTATAGTTTATGGTATTGTATTTCATATTTGGTACGTACCTTGTGCACACACTTTCACCACCCTCTAAGCTTTCTATAAGCTTATGTATGTTAGAGCGTGTAGGTGGCGTTAGGTTGTAGCAGTGTTGAGCTTGGAGCATGTAGTGGACCTTTGGAGCTTTGATTTTCGATATATGTATTTCCCTTTCAACACTATATTCAAATGTTTATATTAGTGGATATGTGATGATGATGATGATGTTGCCTTTTTTATTTGGGTATACTTGTGGTTATGCTTCTTATCAGACAAATGTATGTTGAAAAATCCTCCTTGTAGGATCCCAGGATCGGAATCTAGCGTATGGACGCTGGGAGCCGAGAATGGTGTATTACGGAGGCTGTCGGCATCAGATTTGGCGATCCAGATTCCTGTGAGTCTGATCTCCGGGTTTGGGGCGTGACAGAAATTGGTATCAGAGCATAAATTAGGAATACCTAAGGATAACATCACATATCTACTGATAGTTATCCTACGCTCTATAACTGTTGAGAACCTATAATGGTTAGATCCCCGAGTTCGAATAACTTGAAAATTTTCTAACATAACTCCCTACCATTAAGATTATGAGGCTGCATAGTATTCCAAATTTGATCGTTTCTGATCCAGAATCTGAGGATCAGTGGGTCATCATATCGTTGATAAGGCGTCTTGAGAGGGACAAGGTTTAGATTAGAGAGCGCTATCTTCATTCTTTTGTAAATTGATTGTTCCTTAACATATATACGTGATGATGTTTCCTCTTCCCTTTTCTGTCATGTAAATTTTGAGGATGAAATTTTTATTAGGAGGGGAGAGCTATGAGACCCGTATCGTAGCCCGTACCATTCCGTAGGCTTCTGCGATCCTCCTGGTCAACTTTCGGCAACCCTCGACCTGGAATCGATATTTGCGCGCAATCCTACGTCGCATCCGGTGATTCTGAGTTAGCTCGACCCAAGACTTATACCCTTGCATCTGTGCCGTTGCCGCGGTTCCGATGCCACGTCTCGCGCGCCGAGGTGATACCCAAGCCAGGAGATGTGGGCCCGCATTCAGTTCGAGAAAACGCCGCATGTTTGCAATCCCTAGAGAATCTATACAACATGTCTCATCAATCAAGTGCACATCAATCACCTCATGTCAAGATAAGAACAACTCCAAAGTCTACTCTCTCTCTTACCCACCCTTACATGTCAAGTACATATCACTCACCTTTTCACGCATCACACCCATCCCTCTCTCTCTTACATCCCATCCTCTCTCTCTCTCTCTCATTTTCAAACTCCATCTCCCAAGCAACCGTCCAAGCAAGAGCTTCCATGAGAGAGAGCTTTGTGTGTGGCCCACCTCCCAACGTCCCATCTCCACCATCTAAGCTCCATCCCAACCCTTGAATCATGATCCTTAGGAGCTCAAAGAAGTGTTGATGAAAGAAGAAGTCCAAGAAGAAGCATAGGTGGGTGATATAACCGTCGTTTTTTATTATTTGAGGGCCTACATATGGTGGGACCCATCTTTATGTATGCTTTGTATTTAGGGAGGGCCCATAGTGGCAGGGTCCCTCCCCTTCTTACCGATCTCTCTCTCTCTCTCTCTCTCTTTCCATTTTCTGGCTCACCTTGATGTTGATCCTCACCGTCCAAGGTGTGGGACGGTGGGACCCACGCAGCCATGTAGCTGCTGTATTGCGTCAGCAACCGTGGGCCCCACTGATGTTTGTGTTTCATCTAAGCCATCCGTCCAGATTGGACGCTGGACGTTGAAGCCTCCCTCCCTCTTTCTCTCTCTATCTCTCTCTCTCTCTATATATATATATATATTAAAATACAATATTATATTATGGTGGGCACCATGTGGGACCCACCTGATGAGGAGTGGATTGGCTGGGATCCCTCACGCACCAGGTATATGGTTGAGGAAGTGATGTCAGCGAGGTCCGTGGAGCCTACCATGATGTATTTATCTGCACAGTCCATTTGGACGGTGCTATGTAGGGCCACCGTGATGTCTCTGTTCTAGCTACGTCGCTCATCATCTGGATGGTGGCCATCCCACTGTAGGACATCCGCAAGTTCTATGGCCCCCACCTCTAATGTATATGTTTTATATCTAAACCATCCGTCCAGGATGGTGGACCCCATTATAATGTATGTGTTTTATATATATGCCATTCATCTATTTCTACAGAGACAGGGTCCCACTGCTGCTGACGTCAGCAAGATCTGTGGGTCCCACATGTGATGTTTGTATATCCACAGCCATCCGTCCATCAGGACAGAACCGTGGGGCCCTGATGTATGTTTCCCATCAACACCGTCCATTTAAAGGGGCCGCACGTGACGTATATGTTTTATATATAGGCCCCCATCCAGGGTTGGATGCTGGGTCTGATATAATGATAATATTATATATATATATATATGTATATATTATAATATATATACTTGTTTATGTTGTGGGTCTCACGTGGGGATCACAGTGATGTATTTATTTCATCCACACTGTTTATACCATCTGGACAGTGCTGGACAATATTCGGACGGTGCTGATGAGCTGTATAGTGTCCAGATGGTGCTGATTTACTCGGACAATGTTTGGGCAGTGCAGATTTACATAGACGATGTTTGGACGATGTTGATCATCATTAGTGTGATGTGTGGGACCCACCATTGATGTATTTATTCTATATCCATGTTTTCTAGTAAGTGGATCATCGCAGAAAACAACGGAGATTGAATGCCTACCATTGAAACCCTTTTTGGGGTTACAAAAGTTTTGGATCTATATGAAATTTGTTTTCCCTCTTAATCCAGGTCTTTGTGACCTTATGACTTGATTGTATGGAAAATATGGAGGGCCCTACCTTTATGTATCTATGACCCACCCATGGGACCCACCTGGATGTATTTGTGACCCATTGATGCGGCCCACTTGATGTATATAAGGCCCATTGGTGCGACCCATTGATGTAGCTCACTCAATGTATAAGGCTCATTGATGTACCCCATAGTGATGCGTATTAGGCTCAGGTATCTGGCCCACCTGTGAAGTAAATTTGAGGCCCAATGTGATGTATTTGAGGCCCATGGGCGAGGCCCAATGTGATGTATATGCGACCCAAGAGTGAGGCCCATAGTGATGTGTATTAGGCCCTTGTGTGAGGTCGTGGGCCCACTATATGTAGGCTCTATGTGGGCCACTCCTTGGGAGCAATGTTGGTTAAATATCCACATTGATGGGTAATGATGGTTGAATGTCCACGTTGTGACCTTCCCTTAGGCCCTTTGTTAGGCTAATTACTGATTCCAATTGTTGAGTCCAATTCCAATTCCGATTGTCGATACTGATTCCAATTATCGAGGACGATTATAGAGGTCGATTCCGATTGTTGAGGCCGATTGTTGACGTCGATTCCAATTCTGATTCCGATTGTTAAGGCCGATTCCGATTGTTGATACCGATTCCAATTGTCGAGGCTGATTATCAAGGCCGATTCTGATTATCAAGGCTGATTGTTGAGGCTGATTCTGATTTCAATTGTTGAGGTTGATTGTATAGGCCAATTGTCGAGGTCAATTATCAAGGCTAATTTCGATTGTCGAGGTCGATTGTTAAGGCTAGATATCGAGGCCGATTATCGAGGCCCAATGTGATATATATGCGGCGTGTATTTGAGGCCCATTGTGACATGGATTTAACCTGTGTTTGAGGCCCAATGTGACGTATATGTGTCCCATATTTGAGGCCCGTTGTGATGTGTATTCAGCCCATGTTTAAGGCCCAATGTGATGTATATGAAGCCTATGTGATGAGGCCCATTGTGATGCATTTGAGGGCCAAGCGATGGAGCCCGTTGTGATGTATGTTATGCCCATGTGAAAGGCCCATCGTGATGTGTATTAAGCTCTTGAGTAAGGCCCATGGTGTTATATATTTAGCCCTTGTGTGAGGCCATTAGTCCACTATATGTTAGGCTCTATGTGGGTCATCCTTGGGGGCAACGTTGGTAAATGTCCACATCGTTAAGGTCAATTGTCGATGCCGGTTATTAATACCGATTATGAGTATGTGACAGCATAGCATCATGATACATGCACATACGCATCATCTGCATGTTTATTATGAGATGTAGTTGACCATTGCATATGTCATTGGGCAGGTTGTTATGAGACTTCCAAATAGGCGGAGGTTATCTCACAAGAACGCACGATATGCGCAGGATTGATGCATGACTGGATTGTATACTGTACGCCCTAGCGACATCAGGGCCGTAGCCTCCATAGGCATGTTGTGGACAGTTAGATGGGACACCAAAAATGTTTGGTTTAAGTATCTAAGCACTTTGGATGTCCATGGGTGAAAGTCCCTAAACCTCTGAGGCTAGGAGACACCCCAACGCCTAGACCGAGTGGATACATAAGCGCTCGAGTGCCGAATACTAGTAGGTCGTGTCTCCCACTGTGTCGTGGTAGGTTGGGAGGGGGTGTGGCCTTATCCGCCCGACTAAGAGGGCTGTAAGCTAGGATGAGTTTGACCAGCTCCCAATGGGTCCGCTATTGACGAGCCGGGTAGGCATTAGTATACTACTGGTAGGTGGTAGTGTGGTCTTTCCTACTTATTGGGCTACGCGGCCGGCTGGAGCGGTAGGCAGCTTGGAGTATACTAGACCCAGGTGATGATCCCAGAGATGTACGGTACTGATATGTGGACTTATTGAGCATGAGTTGTATATTCACTCATTCATTTATTCATTCACTATCCACTCGGGTTGGTGGTGAACAACTATTTATTATGTATATCTTCACAATAGCCACAATTTCGGTTGGGGTGCGCAACTAACCTGAGATCAGGAGTTTACCACATTGAGACTGACTATCCAAATTCAGGTATGAGAATAGTTTAGATAGAAGTCCCTTGTGATAGACCCCATAGCCTTTGATACTGAGTACTATTATCCCAACTTCACACTCCAGCTTAGTCATTTCATTCGCATCGCATATTGCATTAAATCCGCAGGCATATGACATTTTGGTTTATTATGTTTCTACACTTATATGGCCTAGATGGACATAGCAAGATTTACATATTGCATTATACCTTCGGCATCTGATATTTGGCTTGTTATGACTCCTCATTTGTATAGTTGATCTGTATTGCGTACTCTGATATTGTATGACTCATGGACTTGTATTTTCGCTTACTCTGATATCGCATGATTCATGATCTTGTTGGTATTTTCGCTTATTCCGATATTGTATGGTTTATGGCATTGTATTGCATACTTAGTACTTACCTTGTGCACACACTTTCACCACCCTCTAAGCTTTTTATAAGCTTATGCACAATAGATGCGTGTACGTGGCATTAGGTTGCAGCAGTGTTGAGCTGGGAGCATGTAGCGGACCTTTGGAGCTTTGATTTTTGATATATGTATTTTCCTTTTAGCACTATAATCAAATATTTATATTAGTGGATATGTGATAATGATAAAGATGTTGCCTTTATGATTTGGGTATACTTGTGGTTATGCTTCTTATGAGACAAATGTATGTTGGAAAATCCTCCTTGTAGGATCCTAGGATCGGAAGTTGACGTATGAACGCTGGGAGCCGAGAATAGGGTACTGCGGAAGCTTTCGGGACCGGATTCAGTGATCGGGATTCTTGTGAGTCCAATCTCTGGGTTTAGGGCGTGACAATGGACCCCACTGACGTGGCCCCACATAAATTTTCAATTAAACAGATTTTTGAGCAACGTCGGTTCTAGGTCATTTTAGAGTCAGATTCATGATCACGTGGGGCCTACATATGGTGAAAGAGAATAACCACCTACTAGCTCTATGTATGGGCTTTACAAATTATAAGGCAGGCCTCATTGGTTGGGTGAGTACAATTTACGGTGATGGTCCAAACATGGGTACTTGGAGAAACTGTGCAGGAAATATAGTGCAGAATTATTTTTGGTCCAATCTTGAGTATGTCCCTTGATCACAGGGGACCACCTTTCATTGTCCCATCACGTGAACTTGGTTGTGCTATATATGTACTTCAAAAACTGTAAGCTGGGACCAACTAGTTGTGCACACGTAATATTTGATATAGGGCCAAACATATGTACTTTGATTTTCTGCACTTAATTTTCTGTACATCCATGCCTGACCACATTTTGGGATCCACTCCCTAATAATGTGGAGTTTGATTTAGCTTGAGTAAAATATTATTTATCTATTCATTGGTATAGGTTAAAGGTTCCAAGTGATGGTTTACTCATATCTCTAGCGTGTGGTCCACTATAGAGGCCCAAAGTTGGTATAAAATACAAATAATTAGACAGTTTTTTAGCAATGGAGACTGTCACAACTTAGGGCCCAATTTTTAAACACTTAGGGAATCATTCCTGACAAAAATGTAGGACATCTCAATTCACTTATATAAGGATTAAACATGTCCCAAAGTAGGACCCTTAACTACAGAGTGTGGGGCCCATTATAAGGTGTCAAAGAGGCCTACATGCAATATAGTTAAGTACTTAGAAAATTTTCAACAAACAAAAAGTGTAAAGGGAAAGAAATAGATCCAATGGCAAGTGGGGCCCTCATACTAGCAAACCATATATAAAAGACACAAAAATATACATGGATTCCCTGATTGGATCAACTAATAAAATGCATAAATCACAAGTGATCCCACACTCAAGTGGGTCAATGAGAGGATAATTGTTATGTATAACATAGATCCAACATATTCATCAAGTAACACATGAAATATATATTTATGAAATCTCTATAATTGGATTCTCTGTTAGAAGATCTGATCCAATGGATGGTTTGGGAACAAGTCATTTAGGTCGTTTATTGGTTTCCAACCATACAGAGCCTTAGATCCATCTAGACCACACACAGAAGTATCTATCGGTCCAGAATTTTTTAAATTTTATCATGAAAGAATCTAACCATAGGGACCATACATATGATTATTAACTATCTCAAGTTAAGAGAAAATATCAAATACATTTAACTCTTGGAATCACGAATATGACCCAAACAAGAATGGTCATAATAAGCTCTCAAATACATCTTTCGTATAAGGCCAAGATCTCAGCCATCTGAACTCTGATTGAGGCTTATTATATACCATTGAAAAGTTAGTTTGATTTTCTATAAATCCAATGGAACATATTTTTTTAATACATTCATTAAAGGAATTAAAAATGGGTCCTTTTAGGCAAATCAAAATCTTGCATGTGCTGTTGGACAGCAGCCAAGTAAACTTGATGTTATGGATGATTAGACCATTGGATGGTTACAAAATTTGGTCCAGAGTTAGTTCATATTGTGATTCATAATATCCCCAAGTTTCAACACGAATCTTAGTATGATTGATTTTATGTGATTTTTAGAACTTGCTTTCCAAAAACAAAAACAGGATTACAAATAAAGGGTGTAGATATGATGTTCATCATAGTGGACCATACTAACATGGGCCACTTTGTTGGCCACCATAGATATAAATACTTGCACACAAGAACTCCACACCAGTAGGGCCCACACATATCAAGAAAATAAAAAGAGGAAGAAAGAGGAGGATGAGGAGAATGGGAAGAGGGGTGTAGATTCATCTCAATGGATGAATGGTTGGATGATGATGTGTGGTCCAAGCACTTTGGGATTAATGGTGGGCCACACCTTGGCCCCACTCTCTCTCTCACTCTCTCTTAAGATCTCAAAATTTTTGTAAGTATAGGAAAAGAATAAGTGCAAGAGAGCTCCTACTCTTATATAAGGAATTGGGAGTTGAGGTGGCAAGATGATGTGACAAGTTTATGGGATCTTATTGGTACTAAAAGCGAGGTGGAAGGTGATATATGGAATGGGTAGTGGATAGATGAGGTGGATGGTGCTGAGCATGTATAGGCCAAGGTGGAAGAAATCTATACATGCATTAGCTAATGGATGGATAAGGGTTATGGGTTGTAGGTGATGCATGGTGGATGATGAAGTAGAATGTTGCAATTGGTTGTTTGAAGTGATGTGGCACAAATAAAGACATGCATTGGATGCATGTATAGGATGAGGTGGACATGAGTCATGATTAGTTTCTAAGGCATGGGGAGAGAGCTAATAATGGATTTTGGGATAGAATCCAATTTTGTCTTATAATGCTTGTCTTATATGTGCTAGGTTCTTATTTTATCATGTAGCAATTGTTCTATTTGTTAGTAATTTTCATGTTCTAAAAGTGGGCTTTAGGCCCATATGGGCTCAATTCCAATGGGCTTAGCCTAATAAAGGTTGCTTGTGTTATTGGATATGTAACTTGGGCCTTACATTCGATGGGTCATATCTCACTAACGGAGCGTCGAATTGATACACAATTTTCACCATTGCGACCGCAACGACGACGCGATCCACATGATAAAGGTCTCAAGATCATCCAAAAAGAATCACTTCAGTGAGGTTTCTTGGTGCACTAGGGTGTAGTGTATGGTCTATCAACGGTGCAAGTTGGGACACATGTGCATACGAGCAATGTTGCAAAAGATCAGGATCCCACAACAAAGGTGTTACCTCTTCTACCAAACGGGCTGTTGTTCTAAAGAAATTTAAACTAAATTTGCAAACCAAAACATGCAGATGGAATAGTATCAGCCAACAAAAGATCCAAATGCAATCAAAATAAGGATAAGACCAAAAAAGTAATCAAGTGTCTCAAATTTCAAACCTATAAACTAGTTTGCGTAGCATCTACTACTTTCTTAACGAAGTCCTCACTTTCCAAATTCAACAAACCAACCTATACAAAAAGCAAGGCATGTAAACATACTCATAAATCTTAAAAATGAATCATATCTAAATCTAAGGTGTATAATGAAATAAGAAAATAGTAATAATTATTCTTTTATTTTTTTCAACAATTCCAAACAGGCCTGTAGCAGCTTTCAGTTCTAATGAATCGGATCACATGATTCATTGATGCAAACCACTGATGTCATAGGCCTCACACTACAACAAATTAGGGCTTAGCTGACTGATGGGCTTACCCTTTGCCCACAACCCGTTTTAACGGCTGCGAGCAAAGGGTCCCTTTCTATTAAAAAAACATAAAGGCCTATCATTTGCACAATATCTCCCTCTCTCTGCCTCTCCCTCGTGTTTATCTTCTTTCCTTTTTTCGTTCTTACAACACCCGACAGCAGCGATAAAGGTAAAAGCTCTGGAATTTTTCTCCGACCTGCTCCCTCGATTCTCTCAGAAAACCCTACTACTGAATTTCCATCTCTATCTCTCTCTCTCTCTCACTTTAAATGTTGGAGGAGAGAGCTCTCCTTTAGATTCGCAGATCTCAACGAGCTCACATTTTCAAAGGCGGACCCGTTTGGTTATCGCATTCGCATCGGATATAGGGTTTCTTTTACTTTCTCGCTTCCCGTTTTATTGATTTAAGGTAAGAGCAAACGTAATCTTTTTGATCTCATCTTCCTGCACTGTAAAGTTAGGTTTTCATCGAACTGCATTATGTTTTCTAGGGTTTTTTAAGTCACATTTATGTTCTGCAACAATTTTTGGGGGTTTCTGGAGCTGCATTTTGATGTTGAGATCGTTTCATAGGATTTTTATTTTTATTTTAAAAAAATTGTCTGATGTTTTTCATTTCTGCTTTGATGATGTAGATCTTTTGAATATTAATTAATTTATTTTTAAAAATTTTCTATTAATTGAGGGATTTGAAATTTCTGGGGAGGAGATCACTTTTTGGTGTAGTTCTTTGATTGGGAGGAAAAACAGAGAAATTGAAAAAAGAAAAAAGAAAAGAATAGAGATAATGCCTTTTTTGGTAATAGGTAGCATTTGAGAAACTGATATGTGCAGTATTTGATTTCCATTGCAGTTTGGGATGTTTATTTCAGTGATAATGCCTGCGTGGGAAGAAAATTTGACCAATAACATAATGACTAATATGCAGAATAGTTATTGAGCTCTCCATCTACATTCATATGACAGTGGCAAAGATGTATCGGATCGAGATCGTTCATCTGCTAGGCCCCTGTTTGGATGGGTTACACCTATAAACTTACACCAGTGGGATGAATTTATCCTCTGATTTGATGATTTTTGTTGATTCGAAACTGATGGTTAGAAAAAAGTCTAACCAATGATTTACATAAAATGAGCAGAAATTCTCTCATAAGGGGCTCCGATCAACCTGACTGTTGGCTTATGGCACAACAGATGAGCTGTCTAGATCTCATATGGATGTATATTTGTAATATTAGGAAGATGGTTACAAGAGTACATGTGATCTACAGTTATTCATTTATATAATTGATCTTGTCCTTTACCTTTTTTTTTAAAATAAATGTGATCTGCAGTTATTCATTTATATAATTGGAAGCAAGAAATCTTAATTTGTGAATATCATTAGCCACAGAATGCATATACTTTCACATAAACCAAATGAGAATTCTTATCTAAAAATTGAAATTTTTTTAAGGCATGGAACTCAACAGAAATTAAACTAGAATTCTAGAAATCAATAGTATCAGCAAGAGAAAAGAAAACATAGAAAATGACTTCCAGAATATGGCAGTTAAGGCCAGTGCTTATGACTTTAGGGGAGTCCTGAGCTATCATTTAAACTCCTATATTTTAACACTCCACACTACTCAAAACACCACACAATCCTGGACTCTACGTACCATGAGCATACATGTGTTTGCTACCCCTTGGATCATGTTTACGATCACTTAAGTAGGGCCTGCAGCATACTCATACATCTTATACATGATAAACCAATCTGATCTGATTTGAATCCAAACTACTGGCCAATGATGACCCATTGGTTGAGAATTCTAACAAGTAATTGTAACCAGTGGGTTGTGGCAGGTCCTGTGAGAGAACAGAAGGGAGAGTGTGAGGTGTGGGGTTGGTTGTACTTGTAAAGTGAGTAAGGCATGTAGTGTGATTGACAGAGTAGTTTCTGTAAGTGGGTTAGGGTGAAATGCAGTTGTAACTGTGGGATTCCTAGTGATGCCAAAGGATGAGAATGGTGGGCTGGGGGCATGGTTTCCAAAATAAGGTACTTGTTTGGATCATGGTTTCCTAAATAAGGTGGTCAGGGGCTATTTGGATGCAATTTCCCCGAAAGGTGATGCGAGGATGAGGGTTGGGGGTCTGGTTTCCAAGGAAGTTTGGTGTGTCATTTTTCCTAAAGAAGGTACCAACATCCACAAAAGGCCATCAATTGAGGGTTAGGATTATCATACCCCCCTCACATTTATCTTCTTACTTTTTTTCTTAATCTTTTCTTCTTTATGAGAATTCATAAAAATCAATAGTATCAGCAAGAGAAAAGAAAACATAGAAAATGAAATTACTAATTCCAGCCCAATCCAATGAGAGAGAGAGAGAGAGAGAGAGAGAGAGAGAGAGAGAGAGAAATGGATATTAAAAAACAAAAAAAAAACAAAAAAAACAAAAACAAATGGAAAGGCATCAATTTCTAAGAATTGGGAAAAAAACCTAAAACTATATATATATATATATATATATATATATATATATATATATATATATATATATATATATATAAATCATTTCTAAGAATCCAATTAAATAATCAAACACAACCCACAAGAAGGGGATATTCAAGAAAAGCATCAATCAAGGCAAACAAATGGAAAAGGGAAAAATGAAGGGGAAAAAAACACCCAAAAAGAATCCAATAAAATAACCAAGCACACACACACAAAAGATATACAAGAAAGCTGTCAGTAACATGAAGCTTCAAATTAACAACCATAAAAGAAAAATGAAAAGCAAAAGAAACATAAATTTAAAGAGGGGAACAACACGTAGCCAAAGAAGGATTGCCTCCACTGCTCAGAGTAGAAATGAAGAATATAAGGGACTGCAGATTGAAATATCATCCCTAAAATCAGAAGTTTCATCCCTAAAATCAAAAGTATCATCCCTAAAATCAGAATTTTCATCTTTTAAAGAATCCGTGGCACAGCTGATATCCTCTAGGACAAATCTGAAATCCACAGTATCAAATAATTCAGCTAATCTCAACCTAAACCAACCAGCCTCAGTATCAAGCCAGGTAATTATATGATATATATGCATAAATTTACATATGCATTATGTCCTATATTATATAGAGTTTAGTCAGTATATGATGATTGACATTGATTTATCATTTGTAGGGACACTTAGAGAAAAAGGGAAAGACTACGACTTGTAGTAGTACCGGGGTAAATTTTCACACAAATTGAATAGTTCTTTTATTATGTTTTGAGATTATTGTGTTCTTAATTACATGTGGTATACAAATGATGCAATGTATTGTGTTAAATAGTAAATTTTATTTGTAGGACGTAATCGAAGTTCTTCTTACTAGTATCCGTGAGGTTACTGTCGCTGGAGGGATTGTCTTGAGTAAGGATCTACTCACAAAAGTAGGCGGGTTCCCACTTGGAAATGGTTTTTGGGAAGTATATATTCAGGTGGCAATTGTACATGGAGAGACTTTGATGAGACCCTATGAACGATACAAAAAATTGGGGATGCGGCTGGAACAAGTATTTGTTGGCCTGATTGTTGTTGTTTGGTACAATTTTTTTTCATATACAATAGAACTTATATAAGATTGTAAATATTAACTAATTTCTTTTTGTTATTTTGTTTTATAGGTTGTGACAGCTATGGATTGAGCTAAATGGAGGGTTCTCTTTCTCTCTCTCTCTCTCTCACTCTCTCTCTCTCTCTTTGTTATTTCTGAAAACAAAAATAATTGATTTTGACAGTTGGTTGTGACAGCTAATGTTTGTTTCATGTTAGTAGTTTTGCTTGACTAATGTACAAAGATTTATATTGTGATTTGATTAAGCTTTTCATCTTCTTATGCTTAATAGAAGGTACACATTTCTATTATGATTTGTTTTGATTTTTTCTCTACTTATGCGTAAAATATTCTAATTTAAATATTAAGAACTACGTAGTGGCTTGATCCCAATCTTTCGAACATTGGGTATGTAGACAGCTGTTCATACTAGACCGTATCAATGCTGCCAAAATTTTTTCCCCTTCTTGTAGTGTAGATGCATTTTCATCAGGACTACTTAGCGGTAAGAGAGGTGGATGATCAATATATACCCTTGTGTTCAGTTTCTATGCAGGTAAGTAGATATTCCACCCCATAAGTTTTTGACATGCTTGTTTATCTATATGTTAGAAAGATGATCTTAGAACTGTGATGTCCGCTGGCCATCACTAGCTACAACAGGAATTATCCTGATGATAATTACTTAAATAAGTTAGTAGTTTATTGAAAACCTTTTTAAAAAAGTTTCCGTGATAACTGCACTTTAAAATATGGTTCTATAATGCGGTCAAAAGAGCTCATATGTCTGAATTCAGCAAACACAGCTACCAATATAAATCAAAGGCCATATCAGTCCACCTTGATGTTTTGAGGCATGGCATCTAAATCTCTTCATGTAGCACCAGTCCTCCAAATATATAAAAACTGACTCTCTTGCAAATCTGGGAAGTTCATGGCCTTTGATTTATGTACAAGAAAATGCGGGACGAGAGCTAAACTTGTCATCGTTAGAATAAGTTATTTATAAAAATATCGATGGATTATTGCGCAGGCATATAGCTGGTATTGTTAGTGGATCAGATTGTGGTTTGTTTTTGTTTATCACTTATCTTATTGCATGCTATACATTCAGAGGCAGTTCACATTGGCTCATAGGCGGCTTAAAGTAATTTTAGTGATGATATTGACATCTACGTATTTGAATCTTTTCATGTATGTCTTTTGTACTGATTATGCAATATTATTTATTTCCCTGGTGTTTCCATTTCTAACATTTTTTTTGCTCATCTCTAGAAGAACAACTTTGAAAAGTTTTGTATAAGCTATGCAAATGAGAGACTGCAACAACACTTCAGTCGGCATCTGTTCAAACTCGAACAGGAGGTGAACATCCCAGATCTATTGTAGCATCAAGATTGCAGGGCATACATGATGCTGAGTTTTATAAAATGTGAGTTTGATGCAGCTTTTAAATGATCATGTACGTGGGTTCTGACATTTTTCGGTTCATGCCTAAATGATCCAACAAACCTTTGGATTTGCTTTTTTTTTTTTTGGCACATGCCCTAAAATGAGTCGTAAAATGGACGGATGGCATTGATAAAATACATAGATCATGTGGGGCTTACAAAACTTCAACACAAGCTAACTCCTAGTGTTGGGGTCGCCCACCAAACATATTAGCCTCTACGACTTTTTTTTCTTGTAAGGGCTCTATGCAATGCATGGCCAATATTCAGTGGAGGCTAGATAGATTTGATTGGGCCATATGCTGTAGTGAGAGATGGGGCTCACATTGGAACAATTTTCAAACATGTTTTGTTGATGTCTTTGGCCATGGCATGTGGCACAATAAAATCCTACCGTGTCAAGATGTTGGCTCCCAAGATTCGCCCAAACAATGTTCACATGCAACATTAGGTAGGAAATGAGACCTTACATGAATCGACACGAGACAGGCGACCTTACATGAATCAACACGAGACAGGCGCGAGTCGCGGTGCGACAGTGGCTAAATGAGATGGGTTAGATGGTTGTGTTAGGAGTTGGTGAATACTGTGGGGAAGAGATTCGAGAGAGACCTCTTTGCCTTATATAGGAGCTGTGGGAGCGCAAAATGGTAAGAAATTGCCAAAAAATGGCTAGTTTCTCTCCAACAGTCAAAGATGGTATATTGTGTTTATGACTTTGGACTAAAACAACCAGCCACCCTTGCCAATATAAACAGAGCTTGGTTAATTTATTCGATCATCATCAGCAATCTAATCCATTCTTTCATATGAACCAATAAGCTCCAAGTGTTCTTTGTTCAAGTCAACAAGTTCAATACAAATCTGAGACTGCCAGGACAAAAAGGTCCAGAAGAACCAGACTAGTGCAGTGGTCTAAGCATGTGAGTTTGAATCACCGAAATTCCATCTAACCAGACCATGATCAATATATACCCTTGTGTTCAGTTTCTATGCAGGTAAGCAGATATTTACAAGAAAAAGCTTGTGTGGTTGATAGGTTGCAATCACTTGAGTGGTTTTGTTAACATTAGTTCAACTTTAGGTTGCTTGCATTCATGATGAGTAGGTTTTTCTTGATGTTTCATGTGTTGACTATTACAAAATGATTTAATCGTGTTTTAAATTTCTTTGTTTCCTTCAGGTACATTTAAATTGACACTTCAGGTACGTTTAAATTGACACATCGTTCACCTCTAGCACTAACCATATTAACTATCCTTGCTGACCACAATCATTGGATGCTTACTCTGTAACATGACCCAGCAAGAAAAGCCAACTTCTTTGAAGCAGGCCACCTTTGAAACACTTGGTTATGTCTGTGAGGAGATCTCTTCACAAGACCTCAAACAAGATCAGGTGAATTCTGTCCTCATCACCCTTTGATTTTTGTTGGTGAAAATGAAATGGTCCTAACCTTACATCTTACTGATACTCTTAGATTCGTACACTTACTGATATGCCTAGGATTTGATCTTGATACTTAATTTTGATCATTGCTTGTTTATCTCCCTCACCCGCCCACTCACATCTTTATCTCTGTGCTTAAACACTTTGACTTTATTTTGTTTCATAGATTGTAAGGTTAGCTGGTAATAGAATCAAGAACTTGGTGCTATTTAAGTCTAGAGGTTCTTTTATATTATTTTTTAATTACATACATCTTTCTCTTTGTATTCAATGTTTATATATCTCTTCTGAGTTTGAATCCGAGAAAAACATGCATGTCTATGTTGTTTCAACAGAATCCCCATCATCTACTTTTCCCCCATCTTTCTTTCATGCTAGAAATGCCCATCAGCCCAGGATCCTAGTTTTGCAAAAAAGAGAAGAAAACAATGCCCCTTTGTTGATCAAAATCACATTTTTGCTAAAATGGACTGAAAATTTACAGTCCCTTTTAGAGTCTTTCCTTGGTGCAATCCTTCTATACCATTGTGAATAAAGACCCTCATCTACACCTTATCTTTAAGTGGACCTCAGTTTGTAATAACTCTTACAGCAAACCCAGCATAGATTTCAGATAGACTCATTAATGAAATACACATTTTTTTCAGTATTTTTACATATAATTAATTGTAAATTAATCACAATTATTTATTTTGAAAATTTCTCATTATAGGATGTTTTCAGGTTATAAATCCGTATTAAACTGGTTTGTGGGTATATTCGACTTCTTTGTGGATTTTATTACTAAAGAGAAGGTCTCAGGTCCAACTGGTTGGACCACAAGTAATCTGTACTTTAAATTATTGTTGGGCTGTTGCACTCAGTAAGTTATGTGTTCAATTAGGGTGAGGTTCATGATGCGAGCAAGAAAATGGAGCTAGACCTTCTCAAGCAGTATAATCAGATTTTGTTACTTCTGCTTGTATCTTCCTTGAATTAGTTTCCCCCCTCACACTTGTCTTTTAATTTCTGGTTAAAAGACAACCAGCTTGGCTTTTAAGACAATGCGAAACTGATTTTCTGAACCCCACTCAGTAGGTTATGCATCTACTGTGGCTACGGTACCAGTGGCTACGGTCATACTGTGGGCTAGTCATATTTAGCTACGGATTTTATCCATAGCTTTTGACCATTTTTGCAACAAAAACTGACGATTTAGTGGCGTCCAGTACAACTATCAGTAAAGGTCCTCGCCGTCGGTAAAGCCTTTACCGACTAAAGCTTTACCGGCTGTTAGCTAACCACAGGCAAAGGATTTGTCGGCAGTTTTCTTGGCCTTTGCCAGCGGTTTTGACCACCGGTAAATGCCAGTTTTCTTGTAGTGTTACCTTGGATGAAATGGATTACTGACACATTAGCCTCATCTGTTCAAATTGATAAACTCCAGGAACCATGACACGTAGTATGAGTGGGACCTGGGCCGTTCATCACATGCGGCCCATAATCTTGATGACAGGGATAATAAATTCATCATTAATGGCATGTATATTAGCGTGTCAATGGACAACTAATAAAATGGCCTATTTTCAAAGTATGGCTCGACATGAGTAGAACTGTCAACCTAGAAAGCTGAGGACATGGTAAAGTAGACCTCTCTTCCCTAACAAAACTAGTCATATTCCTTTAGCCATTCATTTACTGAACACTAATTTAATACTAAAATAAACATCTGTTCAGCAAATGTATGTGGCTCACCTAATTACTAGACCTGATTGCTTCATGTGTTAGGGAATTTTCAAAGTGGATTGTACCAGATAACACTTGTATTTTATACTACTTATACAGATCTTAACTATGTTAAATATCTATTCCTATCCATAAATTTTCAAATATGTGGCTCACTTGCTTGTTCTCTCTATTTTTGATACTGAGATGTCGAAAGATTGGTTAAAATATCTTCTATTGCATTTGCTTCTTTAAACATGTGCCCACAAGTCAAACTTAGGAATGCTTCAGAGTGGAAATTTGCAATTCAACAACACGACGCAGTCATTGAATTTGGCTTAATTGAGAAGAGAATCACCCAATTGCTGGTGCAGAAATGCATTTTACTTTGTTCATCAAACTTGAAATATCCAACAATGCATTAATTGTTTGTGATGATCTCTAATTAGATCAGCTCCACTACCACTCCCACTAATATACTATTCAAATGATTGAGGAATCACCTACACCGCTCAAGCGCATTTTACTATGTTCATCAATAGCTAGGCAAAAAGAGTTGAAGAATGAATTTCTACCAATTGGGTCTATTTGAATTCCCATTTCCAACATTGCTAAATCTTTGTGTTCAATCATTTCAATTCCAATGCTGAATTACAGATTGGAAAATAAGGGTCCCTTGGATATACTTATGGATCTATCATTGGTGAGAATTCTACCAGGAGACATGTCCACCAAAGGAAGAATCTGACTCTAGGGTTGCAGGGAATTTCCAGATAGTTGGAAGGAATTATAACAGCCGATGATGAGAAGATGTTATGGTGATTTAACTCAACTCACTAGTATTCAGCAGGGTTGGGTTGACTCAAAAACTCGACCCGACTAACTCTATATTTAATAATTTGAAAAATTATGGATAGGAATAGATATTTAACATAGTTAAGATCTATATTAATATAAAATACAAATGTTATTTAACATAGATATTTAAATTTTGAACTTTTACTTTCTTTCGTTCTTTATTTCTTTTTAATTTTCTTTTGTAGTTCTGAACATGCCTTTGTTTATTCTTTTTTGTAAATGAGGACATCTGGTATTGAGTGTATCTGAACATTTAATAGGTGATGATAATTTGTGCCCGATAGCTGACTACAAAGAACAACTTGGTAATGTTGCAGTATTTTCTAGAGCTTTTCTTTAGAGTTGTATTTCAGATGAGCTCGACAATAATGCTACAAGTTCTTCTAGAGTTTTCGAGAAATTTGCAGTTGAGCAGAGTTTTTGAATGGCCTGAAATTTGGTGCGAATCCTCATCCAAGTGGGCATTTGAAATCCTCAACCAACAAACCCCCTGTTTGAGGAGATTTGAAGCCCCCAGTTACTTTACGGTGCCAAGCATACTAGGGGATTTGAAATCCTCATTTTTCTTAGATAATATATGCCATCCAAACAACTTTCCATGAAAAACGCATTTCATAAAAACAGTTACCACAATCAAAATACATTCACTTCCAGAGATAGAAAAAGAGGTGGACATGGATTCCAAAGGTCTAGTCCTAAAAGACCATTTCTTATATATATATATATATATATATATATATATATATATATATATATATATATATATATATATATATATATGTAAGAGTACCCACGGAAGTACATTTACTTCAGATCTCTAATACATCTGTAATGGGAATTGGATGTTCAGGATAGATGGAGCGTTGAACATTGACGGCCTAGATCTTCAGAAGCATGCTGCAATGGTAAAGAATGAAAACTAGATGGATGGGAATTAGGGAAAAGAAATCTACCCAACTTGTTACAATATCAGATTTATTGCTAGAAGAGAGAGAGAGAGAGAGAGAGAGAGAGAGAGAGAGAGAGAGAGAGAGAGAGAGAGAGAGAGAGAGAGAGAGCTATAAAACACTAAACACAGATGTCTTTAAATCTAAACCCATCGTAAATCCAGATAAGACCAAATCAAATCCCTAAAAATGGATTCAAGAATCTGCAGATGTAATAAGCACTTCAAAATTAGGGATTTGACAATGCAAATCCCTATAAATGGATTCGACAATGCAAATCCCTAAAAATGGATTCCACAACGCAAATCCCTAATTAGGGATTTGTATTCGACAAAGCATACTCCTAATCAAGTATTCTAAATTTAAGAAAGCAACAACGAGAAGAGAAAAGTATTACATCATACCTGAGAATTCAAGATTCACGATTAGCAGAAGACCGAACTACAGTAGAGGGCCGAGGAATAGGGTTTTGAGAGAGAGATAGATAGGGAGAGTGAGAGTGAGAGGAGAGCAAGTGGAGAGGGAGAGGGAGAGGTAGAGGCAGAGAGAGGGAGGGAGAGGGAGAGCACGCGGGAGTTAGAGGGAGAGGGAGAGAGAGGGAGAAGGAGAGCGCGCGAGAGGGAGAGGGATGGAGAGTGAGAGGGAGTGGAGAGGGAGAGGTAGAGAGAGAGAAAGAGTCAGTGCATAGAAAGAGTTAGGATTATTTATTTATTTATTTTATAGGCATACCCTTTGCCTGCGGCCGGTAAAATTGGCCGCCGGCAAAAGGTTGGCCCATCAGTCGACTTAGGCCCTTTTTCTTGTAGTGAATCTAGTTTCCATTGTAAAAATATATATGCACCCCTTTGGCAATAAGCGGAAATATTTTGATGTATTGTATGCTGCCCGTTCCAAGACTATGTATAATTGCTTCAATCTTTAGTTTGTATGAGTAGAGTCCATGCTTCAATAACACAAATCATAGATAGGTGAGCCCACAAATCTCTCGATAGGAAAATTCCAACCGTTCAATTAATGGCCAGAGGAAATAGACAGTTAAGAAAGAAAATACAAAGACATCCCACATTCAACCGTGAGAAGGCTAAAGATCTGATGGCTTGGATCTTCCAGTATAGGAGTTTTTTGGTGCATGGTGCATGCACTCTAGGGCCCACTGCCCACTATCTCAATGGTTTGGATCACCGAACCATGGGCTCCACTAGTACAAACTGACCGAAGAAAACCATATATACTCTAAGATTAAGCTTTCACCTAAGATTTTTAGGAACCATAAACACAAGCGGAGACGCTAAATAGGAAAATCTGACAAGCATAAATATCTAGTCATTTTTCTTTATTGAATGATTGTATAAATATGATATAGGAAATTGTACCAAGAAAATACCTTATAACTCTATGAGTAGCATTTCAATAGTTGCAAGAAGTAGGGCTCCACACAACTTGAGTTCAGGTCAGGTTGGATCAGGTTGTCAAGGTCCTCAGGTTAGGCTCGGGTTGGAAACCCCAACCCCATTTGAAATCAAGTTGGGCAAAATTGGGTCAAATAAGGTTGGCTTGGGAATAGTCACGTGTATTTGGGTCAGGTTGGGTCGAGCGTGTTAGAATTTTCGTTGGGTTTAGGTTGGGCAACTTGGGTTAGAATTTGGGTTGGCTCCTTTGGATGTCAAGTTGTGCTAGGGTCGATCCTTAACCCAACCCACCCGAGTTACACCCCTAGCAAGAAGGAAAGAAGGACAATTAGTTTTTATCCTAAGGGGTCATTTGACATCATGGATTTTGGGGGATTTGATGGGATTTCAAATCCCTGGTTGTTTGGCACCATAAAGTAACTGGGGGTTTCAAATCCAGGGGGTTCCAAATCCACACTCCCAAACGAGACCTAATACACATGTCAATGTGCGAATCTTTCATGAATGAAAAATAAAAATGGGGTGTAATTTGTGCATAGGCTTCAACAAACTCACCTCATAACTCATATTATCTAGGTCAATATATATTATCTTGTCAGCAACCTGCATATCACCATAATCAAACCTAGGTCTGGATATGTAGAACAACCTAGGAATCTGAAAGGTAAACTGAGAAAGGAAGAAAAAAAATGGTAAATACAAATTTATATATATTACTAGAGCAGTGGTATCTGCATAGTTGGGTTCTTTGTTAACCATGGAAGATGACGAGGGGGTGATTTCTTGATTATCCATGTCAAAAGCATAAAAATCAGCCAGGATAGAATCATTACTTGGAAATGATAATAAGTTTAAAACATATATATATATATATATATATATATATATATATATATATATATATATATATATATATATATATATATATATATATATAAAGCATGTAGCATATATATAAGCATGACTATGAGGATGATGACTTTGAAGAATATAAAAATAAAATCCTCAAAATAAAGCACTTGTTCCTTCAAGAGGACTCATGCAAGCATAGTACCATTTAAAATTGAGAAATAACATGTATACAAGTTGCTGTTAAATGTGAGCAGGAGAAGCTAAATGTTCATCCAGTTGGATCCTTCTTTACAAAGATGCATAAGCCAATCAACCATGGAAGTTGGAAAATGAAAAATGGGGGCCCCATGTTTTCTATGGGGAAAAGGCAATGAATTGAGTGGTTTGGCACAAGATTAGGTGGTCATGTCCATTCACACCCCTATTTTGGACAATCCACCTTAAAATCCCCAAATCCTTAAATTGGCATTGAGATTGAGAGAGATATTTTGGTCAATCCACCTGAAAATCCCCAAATCCCTAAATCAGTATTGAGAGAGAGAAAGAGAGAGAAATACCTCAATGTTCGTGAAATTTGTAGCCTTCAACAAGCTTCAGAGAGAGAGAGAGAGGGGGGCATACGTGGGTAGGGCGTTCGGCAACAATATCTTGGGTGGGGTGTTGAGACTTAAATATTGCATAATTTTCCCCATTTATATCTTGGTTTTATGAACATGAATCAGGTTAATATTGTATTTTACTTACGTTTGTGTTGTAAGGTGAATTTAAGAGCTTGGATTAAAAAAGAATCTTAAAATTGTCCTGAAAAAGTGTATTCTTACACTCTGAAGTCTATTTTGGAAAACTGTGCAGAGTAAAGTCTATTTTAGCAAACTGCATAAATTTGAGGTGGGTTTTAGAGTTTTTCAACTTTATGCGAAAGTTGGAGTTCCCCACTTATAAATAGGGCTTCCCATAGCATTCCTAAGCATTATTCAAGGCATTCCAAAGCAAGATATAAGATTTTTTAGAGAGCTTTATCTAGGGTTTTTGGAAAGTTTTATAGTTTTTCTTTACAAATTTTTTTATTCTTTCTTCTTACTTTTTATTTCTATAATTTAATTATGTTTTCCAAAGTTCTCTCTAGCCTAAGCTATCAGGAAAGCAAATTGGTTTAATGTTTTCATAGTCATGATGATTAATTGTTTTAATGATGAGAAGAATGGTGTACGCATGTTATCTATTGTTTAGGTTTAGTTTTTTATCCTAATCTGACATCCATATGTTTTCATCATATGAGATCCACATTGATGGATGGGCTTGCCCCGGATCAATTAGATTTTCTAAATAGGAAAGGTTCTCAACATGCTACATTTCTTTGATTTGTTATCTTATAGATGTGAATTCTTAAAATCACTGGCGCTTGAGAATATATATCAATGGTGCAAATCCATAATTTTCTAATCTTTTATATCATTTATTTAAAATTTTTATATTTTTTAATTTTTCGATTAGGCCGACCATAGTGCTCGGATCCTAGTTGTGTTATCCAAGTCATCATGATTTTGGAACATTAACCTATGTGTGGAACATTGAAGCTTGAGTGTTATTTTAATTCAGTTGAATTACATCCATTCAAAACTCCCAAAATCAAATCATTGGTTTAGTTTTTATTACTTAGTTTGTTTTACATTTGATTTTATCTTTCTTGCAATTCATCTCCTTGTGGGATTGACCCTGTATTCACGGAATACTACTTACGAACCTCTACAGTTGGAGGCAAGCAATCAAGTTTTTTGCGTGCCGGGGAGAGATTGAGATAGATTGTATCTGTGCAAGATAGTTAAGGTAAGTTCTTTTCTAAGGTAAGTTCTCTTTAAACCCTTCAAAATTTCTGTAGATTTTCTGTTTTTCTTTAAAAATAAATTCAGTTGGGTCTTTCAAGCACTAACTGTGACATAAGGTTGTCCTGCTTAGGATTTTATTTCCTAAGTGCTATGGTTGTCCTACAGTTGTTGTTTGATCACAAAGATCATTCACTGAATCTATTTTCCAGATTAGCATAGTTTAATTTCTACATTAGTTTTACTTCTGTAGATTTATTTTTTATTTTTCTTTTATGGTTTGAACCCTTATGGTCAGCTCCATCGCCTAGGTTGTTGATTTATTTTTGCTTTGTGGATTGAACCTTCATAGTTGGCCCTGCCGCCTGGGTTAATGATTTACTTTTACTTTGTGGATTGAAATCTCATGGTCAGCCCTACCCCTTGGGTTGTTGATTTATTTTTGCTTTGTGGATTGAACCCTCATGGTCGACCCTGCCGCCTGGGTTGGTTAAGTTTTTATTTTTATTTTAAGTATCATACTTGCTATTTGAATTAGTGGTATTTGTTGTGTGGTATGGATGGTTTATGTCCCATTAGAGTAGGGATCAAAACAATCGACTCTCCCCCAAAGGTGGACTAGTTCCAGGCCTTGATCATTAACTTAGAAGAGGCACTTAACATCACTTGGATTCCATGGCAGACCCAGTTGATAATTCAAATCCAAATCTATCAGATCCAACTACAAATCAAGACAGAGAAAATCAACGTAATCCTCCTCTTCAGGATGAGAATGAAGTTCATAGGAATGTGTTAAACCAACCATGGACTTTACATTGACGTCTACACCCTGAGAGATCAATCTTACCATCTTGCATAGTATTCCCTGCTTACATGGGAAACATTGATTTTAAACTAGGTGTGATTCAATTGATTCCTATATTTCGTAGCTTGAATTTTGAAAGCCCTTACTTGCACCTCAAGGATTTTGAAGAAGTAATTGCAACATTACATGTAAACAATGGTAATAGGGATGTACTTAAGCTTAAGTTATTCTCATTTTCTTTAAAGGATCGGGTCAAAGCATGGCTCCACTCTCTAAGACCTAATACCATCACTATATGACAAGCCTTAAGTAGAGAGTTTTTGAAAAAATTCTTTCCCAAGCACAAAACAAAAGCACTTAAAAAGAAATCATGTTGTTCTCCCAAAAGGGGAATGAATTATTTTTCCAAACTTGAGAGCGCTTCAAAGACCTTTTACTTACTTGTCCACATCATAGTTATGAATAATGGGACGTGATTGATGCGTTCTGAAAGGGGCTCACCATGGATACCCGTTAATTCATAGAGATGATGTGTGGTAGAACCATTCTTTACAAAGATCATAATGAGGCTTGAAATTTTCTAAACATGTTAGCAGAGAATATGCAGACATGGGATATCTCTGCTCAACTAGACCAAACTAGACCCATTCCTAGAGAGAAAGCGGGGATGTATGTCCTAAAAGAGATGGCAACCTTAATGCAAAATTCACTATATTGACTAGAAAGGTCGAAAAGCCTTGAAAATTAGGAAGGTTTATAGGGTTAGAGAAAACACTTCCTTAGGTAATTTTTGTACCATTTATGGTGGTGTAAACCATGACACAAAGGATTGTCCAATAATTCCTGTTGTGCAAAATTTCAAGCATCATCATGAGCAAGCAAATGTTATAAATAACTACCAAAGGTCAGTTATGTAACTAATGGGAAACACATACAATCCAAATTGGCGTAACCATCCTAATCTTAGTTGGAGGAATGGACCACAAATTAATGTGCCTAATGCACCTTAAGGCGCTCCACAAAATAACTTCTTTGGGACATCTAACAATGTACCATATGTGCCCCCACCAAAGCGATCATCTGCAGAGGATGCATTTACCATATTCATGAACTCTCAAGCTCAAATAAATCAATCTTTGATCCAATCAAATTAGGAATCAAAGACGGTCGTGGCTAGGATTGAGGCTCAACTAAATGCTAGGGAAAAAGGGCACTCTTCTCAACCTGTGCCAAACCCTAGAAACACACATTTCATCAGAGACTCAAATCCAAGCGAGCTACATTATGAACAAGCTAAGGTCATCGTTACCTTAAGAACTGGAAAAGAGGTCGATAACAAGATAATGAAGCTGGTAGAACTGCCAGAGGATGAGCCACCTTCTCAAGAGAATGATGAACCGACTATTGTTCAAGAGCCGCAACAAAAAAGGACAAAAGACTAAGTCATATAAACCTCTAGTTCCGTTCCCATCTAGACTTCGGAACCCAATTGTCCCCATGAAATATCAAGAGGTGTTGGATGTACTTTAAAAGGTTACTGTCAATATTCCTCTAGTTGATGCCATTAGATGAATTCCATTATATGCTAAATATCTCAAGGACTTGTGTACTGTAAACAGGAAATTAAATGTGCACAAAAAGGTCTTCCTTACTGAGAAAGTGAGCGCTATCATACAGCAAAGGGTCATATCCAAATACAAAGACTTGGGAAGTCTCATTATTCCTTGTATTATTGGAAATTTCCAAATTAAGCATACTTTGTTAGATTTAGGTGCAAGTGTCAACTTAGTACCTTATTTGGTATACAAACAAATGGGGTTAGGTGAGCTTAAACCAACCAAGATTACACTCCAACTCACTGACTACTCCATTAAGGTATCAAGGGTAATTTTAGAGGACGTGCCAGTCCAAGTGAAGAAATTCTACTTCCTTGTGGATTTTTTTATACTAGACACCGAACCTTGTGTAAATGCTAACGTTCAAGTTCTCATCATTTTTGGTCATCCATTCCTAGCAACTTCAAATGCAATCATAAATTGAAGAAATGGAATGATGAACTTATCTTTTGGTAATATGACTCTAGAGCTAAATATTTTCAATCTATGTAAGCAGTCTATTGACAATAATGAGATCCATGAGCTAAATTTCATGGACTGCTTGATAGAAGAAGAGGAATTGGAACCTAGTCTGACTAAGGAATTTATTCAAGTCTTTATGGACTTGAAAAATTTTGATTTAGAAAAAAGTGCTTGCTGAAATTTGTGATGATAATGAGAGCACTACCACCTAGGACATTGGTATGTACTAATGAAGACCGCGCACTCAAATCCTATCTATCGAGGACTAGCGACCTCTGCCATCACCAACCAATTTTCAAAAGCTTGATCTAAAACCACTATCAAATGACCTTAAGTATGTATACTTAGGTGAAAATAAAACTTATCCTGTGGTGATGTCTTCATCCTTAGACAAGGATCAAAAGATTAAATTATTGAATGTTCTAAGGGACCACAAAGGAACCTTAGGCTGGACCATTTCTGACATCAAGGGTATAAGCCCCTCCATAAACACTCATCGGATCCACCTCGATGAGGATGTCAAACTAATTAGACAACCTCAAAGGCATCTCAATCCAAACATGATGGAAGTTGTAAAAAATGAGGTGATCAAATTGTTGGATGTGGGAATCATCTACCCAATATCCGATAGTGTTTGGATGAGTCCAACTCAAATAGTTCCAAAGAAATTCAGAATAACTATTGTGCAAAATTCTAATAATGAACTCATACCAACACGTGTCACCACAGGTTAGCGTGTTTGCATTGACTATAGAAAATTGAACCAGGTCATATAGAAGGAACATTTCCCTCTACCATTCATTGATCACGTTTTAGAGAGGGTAGTAAGTCACTCCTATAGTTTTCTTGATGGATATTTCAGATATAACCAAATAGAGATAGCCCTGGAAGACCAAGAGAAAACCACGTTCACTTGTCCATCTGGCACGTTTTCTTTCAAACAGATGCCATTTAGATTGTGCAACACCCCAACAACTTTTCAACGATGCATGTTAAGTATTTTTTCAAATATAGTTGGGAAGTTTCTTGAGGTTTTCATTGACGACTTTTTTATATTTGGGAGTAGCTTTGAGGAATGCCTCAACAATTTATCTCTTATCTTATCTAGGTGTGAAGAGAAGCACATTGTCTTAAATTGGGAGAAATGTCATTTTATGATTCAAAAATGAATTGTTTTGGGCCATGTTATCTCTAAAAATGGAATCAAGGTAAATCGCCCAAAACTTGACATTATAGCTAATCTACCTATCCCTTGAACTATTAGAGATATTAGATCACTTCTAGGGCATGCTGGTTTTTATAAAAGATTCATTAAGGCTGTCACGCCCCAGACTTGGTGACCGGATTCACAAGGAACCCAATAGCCAGTTTCGGCCACAACAGTTTCCGTAGTACCCCATTCTCGGTCCCTGGCTCAGGTTCCAATCCTAGGATGCCACAAGGAGGATTTCTATATCATAATTCTGATTCAATCGAGCATACCCAAGATCATATGTAAGACCCGTATCCTAGCTCGTATCATTCCATAAACTTCCGCGGTCCTCCCAGTCGAATTTCAACGACCCGCGACACGTAGATAGCATTAGCGCACGCTCTTGAGTCACATCTTGTAAACCCGAGCCAACTCAAAACGAGACCTATGTCATTGCGACCGCGTCGTCGTCGCGGTTCTGACGACGCATCTTGTGCGTCAATGCGACGCTCAGATTATGAGATCCGGCCCATGCATTATCTAAGTCATTGATCACTTGATCATGGGACCCACCTACCCTTATTATTGTACTTCCCTAGAAAAAAAAATAATTACTATGATGTCACCCTAGGGGTGAAATCACCCTACCCTACCCTAGCCATAACCCCTTACAAGCAACCACCCCTTCCCCTTTTCTCCAAAAGTCAAAAATCATTAATTGCCTAGAAACCTTCACCCCTCTCTCTCCTATCTCTCTCCCTCACTCTTTCTTCCTCATTCTCCTTGGCAAAAAACCATGGACGTCCAACCATCTCCCACCTTATATCCCCACCAATCCAACTTCTAGATCGTCATCTTCACCATTGATAGAGCTTCCTAGAGGCATTGGAGTACATGGGAAGAAGAAGAGTAAGGTGGGTGCTTCTTTTTTTTTCTCTCTCTCTCTCCATTGTTTTTGAGCGATGATATGGTTGTGTGGCCGCCCTGATGAACCCCACCTTGGTGCATGTTTTATCCACACCCTCCATGCCTATGGTGGCCCACCTGGACAGCATGTCTGAAGGTGGGGCCCACCTTAATTTGTATGTTGTATCCAAAACCGTCCACGTCAGTGAAGGAAGAGCTAACAGTGAATGTACAAACATCCAGAAAAAAAAGAAAAGAAAAGGGGGTTTTGGGTGGGTTGCTCATGCAGGCCCCACCCTGATATATATTTTTAATCCAAGCCGTCCATCCCCTTTCCTACCCCATTTTAAGCATTGACCCAAAAAAAATGGAGCCAATCCAAGGTTCTTGCGGGTCATAGCGTAGCAAATGGTGTTTTTCACCGTTAAAACTGACCCTGATATTTTGGTACACCAAAACATATTGGATATTGGGCTCTTTTGGACGGTCTCAGGTAGGGAGTCCAGTGGATCGGTTGGATTTTCTGGAGGTGGGCCCTACCTAAGAAAAACCGCGAGAATACGGTGTTTTTCAAAAAAAAAAACATCAAAGCAGCAGGCGCTGCTGCTGTGCACGTTGCACAACAGCGTTCCGCGCTGTTGCGGCGTCCAGAGGGCCAGGAACATGGGTCCCTTCTGTACACTCCACCATGATGTGGTAGAACATCCACACCGTGCATTGGGTAGGCCCCTTAGGGCAGTTGGTGCCCACCAAAAAAATCAGCAATATATGGAGCTTGGGTGGCCCACGTCATAAGAAACAGTGGGATTGGATGGCTGCCATTGAAATCTTTTTTGGGGTTATCTAAGAAGTATTGGACCGTTATGAAATATGTTTTTCCCCCTTTATTCTGGTCTTTGTGACCTTATTAACAGTTTGGATGGAAGATAAATATTATGGTGGGCCCCACGTGGGACCCACTTGCATGGAAATGGATTGGATAGTGTACCGCACGCAGCTATATATAGCTGCTGTATTGACGTCAGCACCCATGTGGGTCCACACAATATATGCATTGTATCCAACATCCAGATGCTGGACGGTGGTGCACACGATGATGTATTTGCCATCCAACTGTCCGTACATCTTTGGGCTGCCGTGAGACCCACTCCACATGTGCTGCACATGTGGAGGTGGAGCCCATAGATGTATGCCTGTATGTGGCTGGGAGGATGTACTGTACATCCCAACCGTCCACCCACCACACCTGGACGCTGGAACTTATAAAATTTAAATAATATTATATATGTTATATATAGATATATAATATATACATATATCTTGTATTTGGTGGGCATGCACATGGGACCCACCAGAGGGATTGGCTGACATACCTCTGATGTATTGACGTCACCATGGTCCGTGGGCCACACAAGATAAATGTGTTTTATTCCTACCCCATTGCAGCCGTGGGACCCACACACATGTGGACTCCACCATGCTGTATGTATCTTATCCACACCATCCAAACACACGGTCCAAACGGCAAACCACACCTTGATAAATTTTGTGGCCATCTATGAGGCCCACCTTGATGTACTTTGTGGCCCATCCGTCGTGCCCACTTCGATGTATTTTGTGGCCTAATCGAGAGGCCCACTTTGACATACATGAGATTCATCGTGGTGTATCTGTGAGCGAGGCCCACCTGTTGCGTCTTTTGAGGCCCAGGTGCAGGGCCCACCTGTTATGTATTTGAGGCCCGTATGATGTGGCCCATTGTGATGTCATAGGGCCCATGGATTGAGGCCCATTATGATATATTTTCGGCCCATTGTGATATATTTTCGGCCCATTTGGTAAAGTCCATTGTAGTGTATTTGGGGCTCGTGAGTTGAGGCTCATTGTAATGTATTCGAAACCCGTGAGCAGAGCCCACCTCATATGTTCCATCCTAACCATCCAGGTCATATAGGGCCAGCCTCAATGTATGTTTTATTCACGACGTCTGTGGGATGTGTGACCCACTAGATGTATGCCTTCTATATCCACAATAACCATTTGGTGGGGCCCATCTGTTGCATGTGCAGGGCCTACCCATTATGCATTTGTGCAGCCCATTGATGTAACCTAGTTGATGTGTATGACACCCATTAATGCAGCCCATTGATGTAACCCACTTGATGTGTGTGAGACCCATTAGTGCGCCCATTGCTATATATTGAGTTCCACGAGTCGTAGCCAATTATGGTGTATTTATGGCCAGGTGGTAAGGCCCATACAATGTATTATGGCCCTTTACGATGTATACTAGGCCTTTGTGTGAAGCTATGGGCCCACTATATATTTGGCTTTATGTGGATCATTCCTTGGGAGTAATGATCGTTAAATGTCAACATTGTTGGGTAGTGATGGTTACTACATTGTGACTTTTCCTTAGACCTGATAAGGCCCATCCTCATCATTCTCTAGTGGGTTAACCCAATAAATGAACCCCATTGATATTGCTTGGTCCATCATCGGTCGTCTACATATGGGCCCCGCCTTGCGATTGAGGTCGATTATCATGACCGATTTGTCGATTCTGATTATCGATCGATTTCGATTATCGTGACCGATTGTCGATTCTGAGTATCGAGGCAGATTACCGATTGATGCCTTTTATCATGACCGATTGTTGATTCTGAGTATCGAGGCAGATTACCGATCGATGCCATTTATCATGACCAATTGTTGATTTCGATTGACATGACCGATTTGCCGATTCTGACTATTGATCGACCCTGATTGTCGTGACCAATTGCTGATCCGATTGTCGTGACCGATTTGCCGACTCTGATTATCGACCGATCCCGATTGTCGTGACCGATTTTTCGACTCTGATTATCGACAGATCCCGATTGTCGTGACTGATTTGCCGACTCTGATTATCGACCGATCCCGATTGTCGTGATTGATTTGCCGACTCTGATTATTGACCGATCCCGATTGTCGTGACTGATTTGCCGACTCTGATTATCGATCGATCCCGATTGTCGTGACTGATTTGACGACTCTGATTATCGATCGATCCCGATTGTCGTGACAAATTTGTCGACTCTGATTATCGATCGATCCCGATTATCGTGACTAATTTGCCGATTCTGATTATCAATCGATCCCGATTGTCGTCACCGATTTTTCGATTCTGATTATCAATCGGTCCGATTGTCGTGACCGATTTGCCAATTTGGATTATTGATCGATCCCGATTGTCGAGGCCAAGTATCGAGACCGACTCCGATTGTTGAGTCTGAGTGTCAATTTTGATTATCGAGGCTGATTGTCGGGACCTATATGGTGTATATATGACTCGTAGTTGAGGCCCATGGTATTATATATTTAGCCCTTGTGTGAGGTCATGGGCTCACTATATGAAGGATCTATGAGGGTCATTCTTCGGAGGCAATGTTGGTTAAATGTCCACATTGTCGAGGTCGATTGTCGATGCCGGTTATTGATACCGATTATGAGTATGTACAGCAAGCATCATGATACATGTCACACGCATCATCTGCATGTTTGTTATGAGATGTGGTTGATCATTGCATATTTCATTAAGTATATTGTTATGAGACTCCTTGATAGGCGGAGATTATCTCACATGAGCACACGGTATGCACAGGATTGATGCATGACTGAATTGTATGACTCATGCATCTCACATTATGATTACTGTATGCCCTAGCGACATCAGAGCCGTAGCCTCCACAGGCATATCGTGGATGGCCAAATAGGACACCGGACATGTTTGGTTCTAGCATACGGGCGCCATAGATATCCCTGGGTGAAAATCCCTAAACCTCTGTGGCCAGGAGATGCCCCAACGTCAAGACCGAGTGGATACATGAGTACCCGAGTGCCGAATACCAGGAGGCCGCGTCTCCCACTGTGTCGTGGTCGGTTGGGAGGGAGTGTGGCCTTACCCGCCGGAGGGTAGGGAGCAATACTAGGCTGAGTTTGACCAGCTCATGAATGGGTCCGCTATCGACGTGCCGGATAGGTATTGATAAACTATTGGCCAGGCAGATAGTGAGGTTTCTTACGCTCACTTGGACTGTGCGGCTAAGAGAGCGGCAGTGCCATTTGGAGTGTACTAAACCCCGGTGATGATTCCAGAGATGAACCGTACTGATATGTGGACTTAGTGAGTAGGAGTTGCATATTCATTCATTCATTCATCATTCACTATCCACTCAGGCTGGTGGTGTGCAACTATTTGTTACGTGTACCTTCGTAATGGCCAGAATTTCGGTTGGGGCGCGTGACTAACCTGAGATCAAGAGTTTACCACATTGGGTCTGACCATCCAAATTAGGTATGAGACTAGTTTGGATAGAAGTCCATTGTGATGGACCCCATAGCCTGTGATATTACGTACTACCATACCAACTTCACACTCCAGCATGGTCATTCCATTTGCACTGCATGTTGCATTACATCTGCAGCATATGGTATGGTTGACGCTATTATTTTACTTATCAGGAATGTATATAGCATTACATCTACAGCATATGGTATGGTTGACGCTATTCATTTTACTTATCAGGAATGTATATTGCATTGCATCCTCTGCATCTGATATTTGGCTCTCTATGACTCTTCATTTGCATACTGATTTGTATTGTGTACTTTAATATTGTATGATTTATGCACTTACCAATATTTCTGTTTACTCTGTTATCGTGTGATTTATGACTTCGTCAGTATTTCTGTTTACTCTGATAATCCGGCTCTTGTCAGTATTTCTGCTTACTCTGATAATTCATGATCTTGTTCGTATATCTGTTTATTCTGATATTGTATGATTTATGGATCACCAGTATTTTCGGTCTTTTATGATGATGGCATTGTATTGAATACTTGGCACTTATCTTGTGCACACACTTACACCACCCTCTAAACTTTCTATAAGCTTATGCATGATAGATGCGTGCAGGAGATGTTAGGTTGCAGCATTGTCGAGCTTGGAGCGTGCAGCAGTCTTCTGGAGCTTAATTTTCGATTTATGTATTTCCTTATAGCATTGTACTCAACTGATTATATTAGTGGATATATGATGTTGGTGTTGCTTTTGTGAATTGGATAATCTTGTGGTTGTGCTTATTACAAGTTAAATGTACAAAAAAAAAATATTCCTTCTTGTAGGATCCCAGGATCGGAATCTGGCATATGGACGCTGGGAGCCAAGAATGGGGTACTACGGAGGCTGTCGGCACCGGATTCGGCAATCGGAAATTTTGTGAATCCGATTTCCGGGTTTGGGGCGTGACATCATAGTAAGTAAATCTTAGAAAGTAACTATAGGAACACATTGCAAAATCCACTAGAAATTTAAACTTTTATAGGTACATAAGGTTCAAAAGGACATACATAAGGAGAGAAAGAAAGAGAAAAGTTTACAACGGGTCCTTAGCACGCTCCAATCCAATGCTCCACTGCTATTGCGCCGACCTAGGATCACCTACATGCATCAATCGTGCATAAGCTTATAGAAAGCTTAGAGGGCGGTGAAGGTATGTGACAATGGTGCTCAGAAGAAATAGGAGGATGCAGAGGGAACCATGAATGATACTAATGCCATTAGTCATACTGAGGCTAAGCTATGAATGTAGTAAGCTATACCAAGGCTATGCAATGTAATACATGCGTACTGGGAGCCATACTAAGGCGATGCAACATAAGGATTATACAGCCGATGCCATTGTAATGCGAAGTAATGTCAGTCCTCATATCCAATCCATATATCAAGTACAATTCCATCTTAAGGAATCCACCGGGGTCAAGTACACTGTAGGAGACTGTCACTCTATAAGACCCGTATAATCAAACGAGCGTAGGAGACCTCATTACTCGCCTGTGGACAGCCAATCACCAGCGATGCTTAATGGTAGCAGACCCATTTACGAGTTGGTCATACTCAGCCTAGCTATGCCCCCTCACTTAGGCGGGTAAGGCCAAACCCCATCTCAACCGACCTCGCAACTGTGGGAGTCGAGGCCTAATGGTATAAGGTACTTAGGCACTCATGGTTTCCACTCAGTCTCGGCGTTGAAGCGTCTCTTTGGTACCATGGAAGTTTAGAGACTTTCACCCAAGGACATCTTATGCACCTCAAATGCTCAAGAATCATTTTCGTTGTCCATACACGGCCATCCATGATATATCTGTAGAGGTTACAACCCTGATAAAGCAAGGGTGAATATCCACATGCTATTTAACGCCAGATACATGAATCACACAATCATACATGCATCAATCCCAAGCATCCATCATGCTCAAGAGGGTAAACTCCATCCCTTGGGGAGATACTAACATGTCCTATACAATGGCACAACCATGGCCAATCATACCTCAACCAAGCATGCATATGATGTGTATGGGAGTGGGCCATGAATATGAATAAGGGTGCCAATGAGGTGAATGAGAAGATGACTCTCTATCTACCCAAGAAGGGTCTAGGTACTTAACCAATCCTTCATGAGGAGTATGACCTCAAGTGGGGGCCCATTTACTTGGGGTATCCTATGAGACAAAATGCATAAAAAACTACGAGCCTAGGTAATAAAGAAGTGGGTGTAGCAAGAGACGAAGGTGGGCATTCAACCACACTTAGATACAATGGGCCTAGAGGGGTCCAAATGGGGACTTTCAACCACCATTTCTCCAAGGCATCTAGCCACAAACCATAAGCTACAAAGCTCAAGGCCCAACATCCAAACCACATGTACATAAGTCCAAAAAAGGCATAGAAGATGGGCCCAGTATAAACTCTAACCACATGGGCCCAAAGAGGGAAAATCAGGCCCAAAGCCCAAGTCCCAAGGGCCATAAAATTCAAGCATTTAAATGGACTTAATGGGCAACGCATGTACATAATTACATGGCCCAAAAACACATTTAAGTTGGGTGAAATGGGCCCCACTACATCAGCCCAATAATTAGCAATTTAAGTGGGTATTCAAGGGCCCAAATTCACCTTTTTCCTCAGCCCATAAGTCCAGCAAATGGTAGAAGGTCAGCCCAACATATGGTTGGCAAAGGTGGGACATTCCAGCCTAATCTGGGCCCACTAGAAAGTCACAAAATCTTGTATAAGTTTGGATCCCACAAGTGGTCATCAATGGGTGGCCCAATCATGCATCAATTGAGCCCAAAAATTATTCTAAGAAATAGGTGAGCAATAAGTACACAAATCCCTCAATGTGGTGGGCCCCTAATTCCAATAAAAATTCATCCATACATTGTATACTTAAAGTCCATTGGCTGGACTTTCAGTCCACTTAATATTTTGGGCCTATTGATGCCCAAAAACTAGTCAAAAAAGGTGGGAATCAATCCCATAGGGGCTGGTAATGATCAAAAGGGGGCCCCACCAGATGGAGTAAGGGAATTTACCACTCAATACCAAGTAGGCCTGCTATTGGAATGCAGGCCCAGCAGCAGCCCAAGGGTGGGACGGCCCAAGGCCATAGATGGCCTGGCCACATACATCAAAGGTGGGCTCCACATGTCAAAGGTGGGCCCCACATGGGACGTCCACTCTGAAATGGCCTAGCTATACTTCCTAGAGGGGGGGGGGGGTGAATAGGATGATGCCAAAATAAAACTTTAACAGCGGAATAAAGAAAGATAGACAACCAAATAAACTAAATCAAATCACAATGCTGAAATAAAAGCAACCTCATTAAATAAGTATTGAAAGGTTGATACGAATTCAGTTCTAAGGACAACCTTACACCATAAAAACCAAGGGTTTATGGCAGGACAACCTTATTTCTAGAACGTCCTTTGTATCAAAAACTCAAACTGGAGAGGAATAAATAAATAGAGTGGAATTGAAATAAATTGCAGGAATTTAAAACTAAATTATTACAACATTCCCACTGTGCTTGAAATGTAAATTTTACAACATTCACATCTACACATAAATTCTACAAATCTGAATGAAAAGATATATAAAACTTAAGTAAGCATTCAAACTACAAGACAAAGAGTTATAGTGGTTCGCCTGTGTGTAGATGAACTGTTCAACAACAACCACACAGCGCTACTCCACTCCTAATATCCTCACACAGGAGATATCAGTGTTCATTATCAAAGATAGATTTTCCAGGTTCACCCAAAACCTTCACAATTGTGTTTTTCTCTGTAGGCTTACACAATTAAAAAAAAAAACCCTCTTCTGAGTTTTCCTGGCTCTCCTCAGATAACCAATACAATGACATTTTTCTGGCAAATCCCAAAAGAAAACCAAATGAAAGTAAATTACACAAACGTAAAATACCTGAATTTTTCCTTCGTTGTAGCAGCCCAGAAGAACCAAGTTGGAGTAGAGATTTGAATGTCAAAGTTCAATGTCCAATACTCACTTTATAATGGTTATAGGTTCTAATAGATTTTAAATTAAACCAAATTGGGTGTAGCTTTATTTGATTTTGATTCCAAGAAAACGGAATACAGCAATTCCTCTTTTTAAATAAGATTGGAATATAAAAACAAAATCAAATAAGAAAAGCTAAAGAAAGAGAATATTAAATATGCACACTTAGCTTAAAATGGAGCACATACTTATCTCTCAGAAGGCTGAATTAAATTAGCTTGAAAATCATATTTAATTCTGAGATTCGTGCTCTATTTATAGGTGAACAAATCACGTCTTCAACTGGTCTAAAGAACTCTATGACTGGTTGTAGAACCAATAGATATTTAAAAATTCAGGCACAATAAGATCTGGCAATTTCATGATTGGTCGTAGGTGATCTACGACTGGTCGTAAGTCTCCTTCGACTGGTCGTAGGTTGCAAATGACTAGTTGATGCCAGCCGAATTTCAACACTATATATTAGGACTACGACTAGTCGAAGAAACAGTCGATACTGTTCATAGGACTAGTCGAACAGTCCCTAATACTAGTCGAATCCTAACAAAAAATATCCGAATTTTGCAACAAACTTACGACTGATCTAAGAAATTCTTAGACAGGTCGAAGCAGTACTAGGACTAGTCGAACAAGGTCCAGGACTAGTCTTAGAACAGCCTAAACTCACATATATAAAACATATGAATTATGTATCCAAAATGGCCTACTTTAAAGGTCAACCTAAGGTCAGTCATGCCTCAATAATGAAGTAAGGACATTGAAACTTAGAGACGAGTGACCTTTGAAAGTAATGAAGCTTGAAGTCTTGATGTAGCTCAAACTTGAAAGCTTCTTGAGATCTTGACTTGTGAACAGTGTTTGTCAATCAAAGCTGATCTTGAGTAGAGCATTGTTCTTCACAAATGCAAGTTTCATAACATTGTCTTTAGCACCACAAATTTAACAACAAAAAGGGGCTATAAACTGTAGCGCTTACAATCTCCCCCTTTGTCAAATTACTAACAAAACACACTTCCAAGATATGTTACATAATACAGAATATCTAATTAAAGAATCATGCACCAGTTGTTATCAACCGGCATATACTAGTATGATCCTGCAAACCTGTAAATCATTATTCAACATAACATACAGTCCACTTCTGCACATACTACTCCCCCTGAGTAACATACAATGCTACTCATTCCTCATAACATAATCATTAGACACATCACATCCATATCCATTCTCTCCCTTTTTGTCACAATAGGACAAAGGAAGCATAGAACAGATGGCTGAGGAGAAATAAGGAAAGAGAAATATGAGTGGAAATAAGACAAGATATGATTAACCAGCATAAACAGCCCACATAATTCATAGACAGAGCTAAGTCAAAGATAGCTACAGTCTCAAAACCAGTTAAGCTAACACAAAAGTAATAAAGTTATAACAGACCAGCTAACTTAAAAAAAACTAATCTGAACTATATGAAGGAGCAGGGATAGAAGGATCAAGTTGATGCATGCCCTTGTTCAAGAACTTAAGATATTTGTGCATATACTTGAATTGTAAATCATAGGCAACAGACATGTTTTCCATCTTAACATTCATATTCTCAACTTTATCTTCCAATGCACGTAGACGTGCATCAAACTCAGAAGGCTCAAAATCTGGATCATTTCCAGCATTAGATCTAAGTTCTTCAAAAATATCATCCATGTTGATATCATCAGGAGGAAGATCACTAGCTTCTTCCTTATGTTCAACTTCAGCATTGCCACCACCAACTCCTTGACTAAGAAGGAAATCAAGCTTCATCTTATTGATATTAGAATTGTTAAATATCAGATGATGGATAGGGGCTTCTCCAACTAGCATATCGATTAACATATGTGTAGCTAACACAGTCATCAAATAACCAAAAGGAATGTCACTATGACCAGAATGGAGTTGAAACTGAATAATGGAGTGATAAATCAAGGATGGTAGACAAACATGAGCACCGCTAACAGCAGCATGAAGGACACGAACCATGAATGAAGTCAATTTAGATTTATTACCTAATTGAGGATACAAGTTAGATACAGATTTTGTGAAAAACTCTGTATTTGGGTAACAATACTTTGAGAGAAGTGCATTCCCTTTATGTGTCCATTGAACATCCAAATTGCATAAATCTTTTGTGAGCATATTTTTTTCTAATACTAAGGGTTTTTCATATAAGTTATGGATAGGAACGCCCTCATCATTCACAGGAATTTTCATAAGAGCTGAAATCAAATGACGATCAACATCAAATGGTCCTTCTCTTGTGGCTATCTTAAAAGATAAATTTTCCAATGAAAAATCACATATATATGCGAACATGGACTGGGCAATGGACCGGTATGCTGGCCCACCCCAATGTAATAACTTATCCTAACATATAGCTTGGAGCATAGGAAGCATATCAAAAGGAGCAACATGATTAGTATCAACAGGATGTTCAACAATAACATTACGCAATCTGATGTCCCGAACATAAGATGGATCGTCCTTGGGAGCTCGAAGATGATGCTTAGTGATAGGGGCTTATCTGGAGGAAGAAGATGGACCACGGGATGTTGTCTTTCTCTCTCTAGATGCCATTTGCAATAAGGATTTCAAGGAAATAGAGAATTGCAAAGGATTAAGAAGTGGATTTTCTCAAATTAGATTTTACTCAAGAAAAATTTCAAATCTCAACGAAATTTGAAATAGATAACTTCAAAAGAAAAATAGAAGAAATCTAGATACAAATCTACAAGAAAAATGTAAATGAAGCACTAATCTTGAAGATTTTGAAGGAAGGGTTCGACTGGGCGTGCGTTGGCTCGTTGGAGAGTTAAGAAGAAATGAAAAAGAAGAAGCATTTTTCTCAAATTTTAAGTGATTCACACGATTCACGACTGGTCGTGGATGTACACGACCGGTCGTAGCACGACTGGTTATGCATACTCACGACTGGTCGAGTACTGGCCAGAAAAACTTAATTTCCACCAATATATACAGAATTTGAAATCTAATCAAGCAAATATATACAATATGATACAAATAGGCATAAATACTCATTTTAAAATGCACATGCTAAGATCAAATTTCATTTTGTTAAACCTGCTTTTGTCGAGCGGTTTAGTGAAAATGTCAGCACGTTGATTCTCGGTAGAGATATATTCCAAAGATATAACCTTTTCTTCTACTAATTCTCGAATATAATGAAATCTAATGTCAATGTGCTTAGTACGAGAATGCTGAATTGGATTTTTTAAAATATTTATAGCACTGGAATTATCATAATATAATAACATAGAATCCTGTTTAATTCCATAATCACTTAGCATACGTTTCATCCAAACTACCTGTGTACACGGATTACCAGCTACGATATATTCAGCTTCAGCTGTTGAAAGTGATATAGAACTTTGTTTCTTGCTAAACCAAGAAACTAAACAGTTTCCAATATAAAAGCAACCACCACTGGTTGATTTTCTATCATCAAGATTACCAGCCCAGTCAGCATCCGAGTACCCAACTAATTGAACACTAGTCTCATATGGATACTAGAGACCGAGATTAACAGTACTTGCAAGATATCGCGTAATCCACTTGACAGCAATCAAGTGTGACTCTTTACGATCAGACTGATATCTAGCACAAATACCAACACTTAGAGCAATATTGGGTCTACTAGTAGTTAAATATAGTAAACTACCATTCATACTCCGATATAATTTCGGATCCACATTTTTACCTTTAGAATCTTTTGAGAGTTTCAAAGTTGTACTCATAGGAGTATCAAAGTTCTTACCATTCTCAAATCCAAATCTCTTAATCAAATTCATAGCATATTTAGATTGAGAAATGAACATTCTATCAGGTTTTTGTTTTACCTGCAAGCCAAGGAAATAATTCAATTCCCCAACCATGCTCATTTCAAATTGAGATTTCATCAAATCTACAAACTCAATAGTCATGTCAGTATAGGTAGATCCATAAATGATATCATCAACATAAATCTCACTACCAAAAAAAGGGGCAAAAGCTACAAACTACGTTAGTTTTTTGCTACGGATATAAACCGTAGCTAATATTGCTACGGTTTTAATCCGTAGCTAAAATGTTGCTTCACCATTCCTAATTAACGGTGGTGTAAGGGGCCCTATAGGGCTTAAATATATATATATATATATATATGTTATATCTAAGCAGTCCATCTATTTTGAAATATTATTTTAGGATAGGAAATAAAAACTCAGGTAGATCGAAGGCTCAAGTGGACCACACGGTAGGAAACATGGAGATTAAATCACATTTACTTCCTATGGTGTGGTCCACTTGGGTGTTAAATCTACTTTAATTTTGGGATCATCAACTAAAATAATTTATTAAAATTAATGATCGGAATGGATGACCCAAATACTTCATGGTGGACCCCACAGAGCTCTTGATAGGACCGTCCAGGTCCGTCTCACGAAAGGGCGCCCAAAATTGGGCGCGTGCTAAAAAATGGAGCCGCGCCCAAAACTCTTATCTCTCTCTCTCTCTCTCTCTCTCTCTCTCTCTCTCTCTCCGTTCCCCAATCCTCTGTCCCTCCATTCCCCGATCCTCTCTCTCCCTCCCGGTCTCTGCTCCATCTTCTCATTCTCCTCGCTCTCTCTCCAACGCATCTCCGCCCTCTCTATCTCTCTCTCCCACTCTCCTTCTCAACCCAAACCCAAACCCTCCTCTCCCAACATCCATGTCCTGGGATGGCGCTCTCTCCTCTGTCCGATTGATAGTCCAAGGCAAAAATTATGTCCGGAGATCGGGAAAGGCCCGAAGCTCCGCAGGTGCGAGGTGCGTGTAGTGGTATTTCCGTAGTTCTTATTCTGGGTGTGTCATTTTCCGATGGAAATTAGTGTTTCGAGGGAGTGATCGGCGGTAAAAAATCAGGTATATTGTTCTTCCTTCATTTCCTTTCTTGTAATCTATGTTGAATTGAGATTTAATCGGAATTAGGTTTATCTTTGTTGAATTCCTTGTTCTGCTTTTTGAAATGTTGATTTATGGTTTTAGTGGAGAGATCATTGATTGTAGAAATGAGTCCTTTTTCGTTATGAGATCATTAAGGATAGAAGCTTCTTCAATGATCTGATTTGCATGATTTTTGGTTCTTATATTTACAATAATGATGCCAACTGTGGTAGCATTGATGATGCCTTGAGGCTGTTTGGTAAAATGCCTGAGAGAAGGTATTTGTAGCATTGATGATGCCTTAAGGCTTATGCATAACTACGCATATTCTCTGAGAAATTTGTTTCTCTTTATACTCATGCACTTTCAATTTGTTTCTCTTTTCTTTGTTTTTTTAATCAATTCTCTGAGAAATTCTACTTCATGTTTCTCTGATGGATTTTGCAGGATTTCAGATTGTTTTGTGTTCTTCATTGTCCTATGATAGACTAACCATTTGTTCTCGTCAGTTGTTACTTTATCATATAGCCCTTGGATGTTATACTATCACAAGGTCATAACCTTGATTTTCTACCTCTAAGGTACCTTGAACTACCTCTGTTTGGACATTTATCATAGAAGTAGCTCATGATCTCAACTTACCTAATGTCTATTTGAGCATTTGTCTAAGGATGGCGAGCACTAAAGAACTTAAAAGCTTAGTTCCCATTTTGGCCCAAAGCCTATATTTTGAGAGTAGCTCGTGAACTTAAATGTATTGGTCAAATGGGGAGCTCTTACTTCTTGGAGAGAACACATGTATTAGTCAGGTCCTGGCCATGTTGGAAAACTGGCTGATTACAACGTACATGACACAACAACATTGCTCAGAGTTGTTGATTGCAATAGATATTCAACCACGGCCTTGTTTCATCTAGGAAAGGGGGTCTTTTAGAGGCTACATCTGGATTTTTCTTTTCGTAGCTCAGTTTTTTGGTGAATCTATGTTGAGTGCCTCTATTGGATTCTTTATTCCTCAGGGAAAGCAAGATTCATGGAGCCCGTATGCATCTATTGTTTGGACAACATGGGAATAGTGAAGTGTAACATCTTTGGAAAGATGCAAACCACTAATTGTAGTTTGTGTTCTTGTTATTTCCAGTTAGTTATAGTGCCCATGTTACTGACATCCTGTTTGGTTTGTCTACAGTGAGTTTCAGCTAATTCATGAATTGTGCTTATATGTACTATCTTCATCACAAAGGACAAAACTTATACGAGCAACACTGGCAACATTGCATGCTTTTCTATCATGGATTCCTCTGGGCTATATATTTGAATCCCTGCTGGTTTGTGCTTTAACAACTACGGATCTAAAGAGTTATTAGTGCTAAGTTACTTTTGGTTTCTATATTTTTCTGTAACATTTTCCTTTATCCGACTTTCTTATCTCCCATTAATCTTATGCATTTGCTAATGTTTTGTGGATGTGATAGCTGGAAACACTCCTAAAGTTCTTTCCCATGGCATTGTATAGGAATCTTATTCTCCTGTGTTTAACAGATGTAAGAATCCATTTCACAGTTCAATAGAAATCTATATTTTACCATTTTTCTCTATTAAGTAGTGATTATTCTATGTTTCCTAATGTCATGATGTTCACAGGTTTCATCCCTTCAATTTGAAGATTACTATGACATGCAATATGTTAAAATGTACACTATGTTCATGATGCAACTACCGGTATCGTTCTGTTATCATTGCATATTTGCATGTGTATTAGTTCTATATCCAAAATTGCTATTTGTTTCCTTGAGTGTGCTCAATGACACATCATCTAATGTTCCATAGAGTATTCTCCCACTTGGAACGAATACTCCTAATTCTTATGCAAATGGGAAGAGCAGGTACTTCTTCATTGCATGGAATTGCTGCATGCATGTAAACTCATGATGCCTCTGCTGCATCTTCATACTCAGATTCTGATGTGCCATTGAGCATGTCTGATATGCTTCTTTTGGTCCATTCAGGCATTTATTCAAAATCTAGCCCTTTTTTTCACTTCATTTTACAAGGCAAGTTCCTCGGCTGTATAGTGAATAGATAATATGAATGCCAAGATTTAAAAGGTGAAGAGTTCATGATGTATATAGAGCAATACTGATTGCACATGTCCTATTGAGTTTAGTCAAGTTTGGTTCAAACCGAATATACTGACAGTTCATACTTGTTTGTACAGGTTCCACTGTCGGCATGCCATTATTCAGTCCATTTTTAATGTTCTTTGAGTGCTTGAGTAGTTTTATTAAAACCAAACTAAAAAGGGTTCCAATTCCAGTTGAACCCGGTTGGATTGGATGGTCTGGTCTAGTTTTTAAAACACTAGACCTAACCTATAATTCCATTTGTATGCTTAGGGCTTGGTTTTCAATGAGATTAGTTTTTGAAAAAATTTCATACACTTTCAAATCTATCACCTCTCACTTGTAATCTTTTGTAGTGTTAAAGATAAATTGTAGCACATGTTACTTTGTCACTTAAGAACATGTGGTACCCTAGCACATGGAGCGGTTGAATATGGATTGTAGCTCACGGTGCCCCGTGGCATATCCGCATGTGGTGCACAAGCGGAGCTTGAAGATGGGCGAGGGACATGTGGTGCATGGGCATGGCGTACGCTTGTACAATCATACATGCGGAAAACTTAAAGATGAAGGTGTACTATGCTAATATATGATAAATTGATATGTAGGCGTTTGATGGGCATTGACAATACTATAGCATATACATCTCTTTAAGATAAATGGTAGCACATCCATATACTCTGTCTAATCTCAAGTGTCCTATCACAGGTGCCAGCTGTTTTAAGCTGTCTATGCACATCCAAATGGAGCAGGTGAGCTTCTTTTACTTTATTTTATTAAAAACATATCACCTCCATTCTTCGATTTGGAAACATGATGTCCCAAGTAATTTATTTGCACTATTCAACCATACCATCAGATTCTTCACCCCAGAAAACCACCAAGGACCCTAAAACAAAGGAAACGAGCTACGAGGGAATCTGGACCCTTGAATTTCAGTCACAAAATAGCTGGAATATTTACAATCAGCGTCCCTTTTTTGGTGGGTGGTTGGTAACATTGGAGAACGCCCATATGTTTTAAAGCTGTTATTACCTAAGAAGTATGTCTCTCCTCACCTCGGTTGTATTATCATAAATCACATCATTTTAGGGCATGAGACAACAAATGAGGCAGATCCAAAGCTCAAGTAGACCCCATCACAGAAAACAGTTGGGATTAAACACCTCCTATTAAAAAATTCTTTGGGCCACATAAGTTTTTGATTAAGCTAATATTTGTATTTTCCCTTATTATATGTCTTTGTTAACTTATAAATAATTTGGTTCTCAAATAAACATCATGGTGGGCCTAGGAAGGTTTCAAAGGTGGCGTCACATTTCCAGATTTTATTAAATATCATAAAATTCTATAACTCATCAAAACTCTAAATGAGATTGAAAACAGATATCTATAAACGTACATGACTTTTCCATTAAAACCCATCAATGCCTCACGGTGTGTGTGTTTTTTTTAGTTGTCTTTTCTGCCAATAATACATACTTGTCTGGGTGCCAGGTTCAAATATGCCCTGTACGCCGCAAGCAATTGATGTTCCGAGGAAGGCTAAAGTTCTGATTGTTCCAGAAAAGGCTGCCAGCACTGGAGGGGTATGAATATTTTTGGACAGTTAAAAATGAAAAATATCCTATGGGCCTTTTTCAATTAACCGTTAGCCTTTTGTTTAATGGGCCTTAAGTCCTAAGTAAATATGTTGGAGAGACTGAAAAGAATGTAAGGGACCTGTTTGCTGATGCTGAGAATGACCAACGGACTCCCGGTGAGCAGCTTTGCTTAGAGAAATGTCATGTTTTATAGTGATGGCTATGCCATACATGCTTGTTTTGATAGTCTAATTTGTATTCCTTTCTTTCCTTGTTTTAGGTGATCAAAGTGATCTGCATGTTATCTTACCGAGTTTAATGAGTAAGTCTTCCATTTTCTTAGCTTTTCATGTTTCTCAATGTTTGTTTTGCTCACTAATTTCTTCTGCGTGTGTTTTTCTAGCTTCTTACACCCAGCTGATACTGATAACCAGATGTTGCATGTGGGAGGGTTGGAGCTGCATATTTCAGATTCAAGCATCTGGTACGTCTCTTGTCAAGAATGCACATGTGTAGTTCATCAAACAATACATTATGTGATATCGTGTGCATGATATCTATATTGTAATTTCCCTCATGTATTTTGCATAAAATCCATGTTTATGCATGATTCTCATGCATTGACATGGATTTGAGCTAAAAAAGATCGAAATGAAAATTTGAGAAAATATGGGAGATTTTCTTTTATAAAGTAAGTATTTGAGACCAAGTGGTTACGTATTTGCTCCATTAAATTTGCTCAAAATTAATGGAGCAGACCCGGATGTGCGTCGGAGCTATCCGGATGAGCAGGGGTCCCTGGAAGGTGGGAACCGCTATTATGACCATGATGAAGCTGTCCATTTCCTATGGACAGCATTGGAGGGGCCTGGCCATTTGGACAGGCCGTGTTTATATATTTGATCGAAATTAATGGAGCAGACCCGGATGTGCGTCGGAGCTATTCGGAAGAGCGGGGTTCCCTGGAAAGAGGGAACCGATATTATGACCATGATGAAGCTGTCCATTTTTTATGGACAGCATTGGAGGGGCCTGGCATTTGTGTCGGATGGCTGTATTTATATCTGTATTTGCTTTGCAGGGACCATACCCTTAACCTAAACCAAAACCTAAACTTGAACCTACACCTAATCCTAAACCTTATCCTATTCTCAATTCCCTAAACCTATATCTTATAACCTAAACTTAATCAAATCCCAAAACCTAAACCTTAACTTATACCTATAACCTATAACTTAAACCAAAACCCATGACCTAAAACCTTAACCTATAACCTAAACCTCAACCTTAACTTAAACATAAACCTTAACCTAAACATATAACCTTAACCTAAAACCTAAAACCTAAACCTAAACCTATAACCTAAATGTATTCTCAATTCCCTAAACTTAAACCTACACCTAATCCTAATCTTAACTCCCTAACCTAAACCTATACCTAAACTTGAAAACCCAAACATAAACCCGATCCCGAACCCAAACCCGATTTCCTAAACCTAAACCTTAACCTATTCTCAATTCCCTAAACCTATATCTTATAACCTAAACCTAAACCTAAACCTAAACTCAATTCCCTAAACCTCAACCTAGACCTAAACCTAAACCTATAGCCTAAACTCAAATCCCAAAACCTTAACCTATAACCTAACCTAAACCTATACTTATAACCTAAAACTATTCCCACATCCCAAAACCTATTACCTAAACCTATACCTAAACCTAAACCTATAACCTAAACTCAATTCCCTAAACCTCAACCTAGACCTAAACCTAAACCTATAGCCTAAACTCAAATCCCTAAACCTTAACCTATAACCTAACCTAAACCTATACTTATAACCTAAAACTATTCGCAAATCCCAAAACCTATTACCTAAACCCATTCTCAAATCCAAAACCTATAACCTAAACCTGAACCCATTATCAAATCCCAAAACCTATAACCTAAACCAAAACCAAAACCTATAACCTAAACCCGAACCCATTCTCAAATCCCCAAAACCCAAACCGACACCTAAACCTAAACCTAAACCTAAACCTATAACCTAAACTCAATTTCCTAAACCTCAACCTAGACCTAAACCTAAACCTATAGCCTAAACTCAAATCCCAAAACCTTAACCTATAACCTAACGTAAACCTATACTTATAACCTAAAACTATTCCCAAATCCCAAAACCTATTACCTAAACCTAACCTCTCCCTAAACCTATAACCTAAACTCAATTCCCTAAACCTAAACCTACACCTAATCCTAATCTCAACTCCCTGACCTAAACCTAAACCTAAACTTGAAAACCCAAACTTAAACCCAATCCCAAACCTGAACTCGATTTCCTAAACCTAAACCATAACCCATTCTCAAATCCAAAAACCTATAACCTAAACCTAAACCAAAACCAAAACTTATAACCTAAACCCGAACCCATTCTCAAATCCCAAAACCTATAACCTAAACCGAAACCAAAACCTATAACCTAAACCCGAACCCATTCTCAAATCCCAAAACCCAAACATAAACCTAAACCTATAACCTAAACTCAAATCCCTAAACCTAAACCTAAACCTAATCCTATAACCTAAACTTAAATCCCTAAACCTTAACCTATAACCTAACCTAAACCTATACTTATAACTTAAAACTATTCCCAAATCCCAAAACCTATTCCCTAAACCTATAACCTAAACTCAATTCCCTAAACCTCAACCTAGACCTAAACCTAAACCTATAGCCTAAACTCAAATCCCAAAACCTTAACCTATAACCTAACCTAAACCTATACTTATAACCTAAAACTATTCCCAAATCCCAAAACCTATTACCTAAACCTAAACCTAAACCTAAGCCTAAACCTAAAACCTAAACTCAATTCCCTAAACCTCAACCTAAACCTAAACCTAAACCTGTAACCTAAACTCAATTCCCTAAACCTCAACCTAGACCTAATCCTAAACCTATAGCCTAAACTCAAATCCCTAAACCTTGACCTATAACCTAACCTAAACCTATACTTATAACCTAAAACTATTCCCAAATCCCAAAACCTATTACCTAAACCCATTCTCAAATCCAAAACCTATAACCTAAACCTGAACCTATTATCAAATCCCAAGACCTATAACCTAAACCATAACCAAAACCTATAACCTAAACCCGAACTCATTCTCAAATCCCCAAAACCCAAACCGACACCTAAACCTAAACCTAAACCTAAACCTATAACCTAACCTCAACCAAGACCTAAACCTAAACCTATAGCCTAAACTGAAATCCCTAAACCTAGACCTAGACCTAGACCTAAACCTAAACCTATAGCCTAAACTCAAATCCCAAAACCTTAACCTATAACCTAACCTAAACCTATACTTATAACCTAAAACTATTCCCAAATCCCAAAACCTATTACCTAAACCTAAACCTAAACCTAAACCTATAACCTAAACTCAATTCCCTAAACCTCAACCTAAACCTAAACCTAAACCTATAACCTAAACTCAATTTCCTAAACCTCAACCTAGACCTAATCCTAAACCTATAGCCTAAACTCAAATCCCTAAACCTTGACCTATAACCTAACCCAAACCTATACTTATAACCTAAAACTAGTCCCAAATCCCAAAACCTATTACCTAAACCTAAACCTAAACTCAATTCCCTAAACCTCAACCTAGACCTAAACCTAAACCTATAGCCTAAACTCAAATCCCTAAACCTTAACCTATAACCTAACCTAAACTTATACTTAAAACCTAAAACTATTCCTAAATCCCTAAACCTATTCCCTAAACCAAAACCAAAACCTATAACCTAAACCCGAACCCATTCTCAAATCCCAAAACCCAAACCTCAACCTAAACCTAAACCTAAACCTATAACCTAAACTCAATTCCCTAAACCTCAAGCTAGACCTAATCCTAAACCTATAGCCTAAACTCAAATCCCTAAACCTTGACCTATAACCTAACCTAAACCTATACTAATAACCTAAAACTATTCCCAAATCCCAAAACCTATTACCTAAACCCATTCTCAAATCCATAACCTATAACCTAAACCTGAACCCATTATCAAATCCCAAGACCTATAACCTAAAACAAAACCAAAACCTATAACCTAAACCCGAACCTATTCTCAAATTCCCAAAACCCAAACAGACACCTAAACCTAAACCTAAACCTAAACCTATAACCTAACCTCAACCTAGACCTAAACCTAAACCTATAGCCTAAACTCAAATCTCTAAACCTTAACCTAGACCTACACCTAAACCTAAACCTATAGCCTAAACTCAAATCCCAAAACCTTAACCTATAACCTAACCTAAACCAATACTTACAACCTAAAACTATTCCCAAATCCCAAAACCTATTCCCTAAACCAAAACCAAAACCTATAACATAAACCCGAACCCATTCTCAAATCCCAAAACCCAAACCTCAACCTAAACCTAAACCTAAACCTATAACCTAAACTCAATTCCCTAAACCTCAACCTAGACCTAATCCTAAACCTATAACCTAAACTCAAATCCCAAAACCTTAACCTATAACTTAACCTAAACCTATACTTATAACCCAAAACTATTCCCAAATCCCAAAACCTATTACCTAAACCTAAACCTAAACCTAAACCTATAACCTAAACTAAATTCCCTAAACCTATAGCCTAAACTCAAATCCCTAAACCTTAACCTATAACCTAACCTAAACTTATACTTAAAACCTAAAACTATTCCCAAAACCCAAAACCTATTCCCTAAACCAAAACCAAAACCTATAACCTAAACCCGAACCCATTCTCAACTCCCAAAACCCAAACCTCAACCTAAACCTAAACCTAAACCTATAACCTAAACTGAATTCCCTAAACCTCAGCCTAGACCTAATCCTAAACCTATAACCTAAACTCAAATCCCAAAACCTTAACCTATAACCTAACCTAAACCTATACTTATAACCTAAAACTATTCCCAAATTCCAAAACCTATTACCTAAACCTAAACCTAAACCTAAACCTATAACCTAAACACAATTTCCTAAACCTCAACCTAAACCTAAACCTAAACCTATAACCTAAACTCAATTCCCTAAACCTCAACTTAGACCTAATCCTAAACCTATAGCCTAAACTCAAATCCCTAAACCTTGACCTATAACCTAACCTAAACCTATACTTATAACCTAAAACTATTCCCAAATCCCAAAACCTATTACCTAAACCCATTCTCAAATCCAAAACCTATAACCTAAACATGAACCCATTATCAAATCTCAAGACCTATAACCTAAACCAAAACCAAAACCTATAATCTAAACCCGAACCCATTCTCAAATCCCCTAAACCCAAACTGACACCTAAACCTAAACCTATAACTTAACCTCAACCTAGACCTAAACCTAAACCTATGGCCTAAACTCAAATCCCTAAACCTTAACCTAGACCTAGACCGAAACCTAAACCTATAGCCTAAACTCAAATCCTAAAACCTTAACCTATAACCTAACCTAAACCTATACTTATAACCCAAAACTATTCCCAAATCCCAAAACCTATTACCTAAACCTAAACCTAAACCTAAACTCAATTCCCTAAACCTCAACCTAGACCTAATCCTAAACCTATAGCCTAAACTCAATTCCCTAAACCTTAACCTATAACCTAACCTAAACCTATACTTATAACCTAAAACTATTCCCAAATCCCAAAACCTATTACCTAAACCTAAACCTAAACCTAAACCTATAACCTAAACTCAATTCCCTAAACCTCAACCTAGACCTAAACCTAAACCTATAGCCTAAACTCAAATCCCTAAACCTTAACCTATAACCTAACCTAAACTTATACTTAAAACCTAAAACTATTTCCAAATCCCAAAACCTATTCCCTAAACTAAAACCAAAACCTATAACCTAAACCCGAACCCATACTCAAATCCCAAAACCCAAACCTCAACCTAAACCTAAACCTAAACCTATAACCTAAACTCAATTCCCTAAACCTCAACCTTGACCTAATCCTAAACCTATAACCTAAACTCAAATCCCAAAACCTTGACCTATAACCTAACCTAAACTTATACTTAAAACCTAAAACTATTCCCAAATCCCAAAACCTATTCCCTAAACCAAAACCAAAACCTATAACCTAAACCCGAACCCATTCTCAACTCCCAAAACCCAAACCTCAACCTAAACCTAAACCTAAACCTATAACCTAAACTCAATTCCCTGAACCTCAACCTAGACCTAATCCTAAACCTATAACCTAAACTCAAATCCCAAAACCTTAACCTATAACCTAACCTAAACCTATACTTATAACCTAAAACTATTCCCAAATCCCAAAACCTATTACCTAAACCTAAACCTAAACCTAAACCTATAACCTAAACTCAATTTCCTAAACCTCAACCTAAACCTAAACCTAAACCTATAACCTAAACTCAATTCCCTAAACCTCAACTTAGACCTAATCCTAAACCTATAGCCTAAACTCAAATCCCTAAACCTTGACCTATAACCTAACCTAAACCTATACTTATAACCTAAAACTATTCCCAAATCCCAAAACCTATTACCTAAACCCATTCTCAAATCCAAAACCTATAACCTAAACCTGAACCCATTATCAAATCTCAAGACGTATAACCTAAACCAAAACCAAAACATATAACCTAAACCCGAACCCATTCTCAAATCCCCTAAACCCAAACTGACACCTAAACCTAAACCTATAACCTAACCTCAACCTAGACCTAAACCTAAACCTATAGCCTAAACTCAAATCCCTAAACCTTAACCTAGACCTAGACCTAAACCTAAACCTATAGCCTAAACTCAAATCCCAAAACCTTAACCTATAACCTAACCTAAACCTATACTTATAACCCAAAACTATTCCCAAATCCCAAAACCTATTACCTAAACCTAAACCTAAACCTAAACTCAATTCCCTAAACCTCAACCTAAACCTAAACCTAAACCTATAACCTAAACTCAATTCCCTAAACCTTAACCTAGACCTAATCCTAAACCTATAGCCTAAACTCAATTCCCTAAACCTTGACCTATAACCTAACCTAAACCTATACTTATAACCTAAAACTATTCCCAAATCCCAAAACCTATTACCTAAACCTAAACCTAAACCTAAACCTATAACCTAAACTCAATTCCCTAAACCTCAACCTAGACCTAAACCTAAACCTATAGCCTAAACTCAAATCCCTAAACCTTAACCTATAACCTAACCTAAACTTATACTTAAAACCTAAAACTATTTCCAAATCCCAAAACCTATTCCCTAAACTAAAACCAAAACCTATAACCTAAACCCGAACCCATTCTCAAATCCCAAAACCCAAACCTCAACCTAAACCTAAACCTAAACCTATAACCTAAACTCAATTCCCTAAACCTCAACCTTGACCTAATCCTAAACCTATAACCTAAACTCAAATCCCAAAACCTTGACCTATAACCTAACCTAAACCTATACTTATAACCTAAAACTATTTCCAAATCCCAAAACCTATTACCTAAACCTAAACCTAAACTCATTTCCCTAAACCTCAACCTAAACCTAAACCTAAACCTATAACCTAAACTCAATTCCCTAAACCTCAACCTAGACCTAATCCTAAACCTATAACCTAAACTCAAATCCCAAAACCTTAACCTATAACCTAACCTAAACCTATACTTATAACCTAAAACTATTCCCAAATCCCAAAACCTATTACCTAAACCTAAACCTAAACCTAAACCCATAACCTAAACTCAATTCCCTAAACCTCAACCTAAACCTAAACCTAAACCTATAACCTAAACTCAATTCCCTAAACCTCAACCTAGACCTAATCCTAAACCTATAGCCTAAACTCAAATCCCTAAACCTTGACCTATAACCTAAACCTATCCCTATAACCTAACCTAAACTTATACTTATAACCTATAACCTAACCTAAACCTTGACCTATCCCTATACCCAAACCTACACCTAATCCTAATCTCAACTCCCTAACCTAAACCTAAACTTGAAAGCCCAAACCTAAACCCGATCCCGAACCCGAACCCGATTTCCTAAACCTAAACCTTAACCTGTAATCAAGTTCCCAAAAGCTATTACCTATAACCTAAACCTTAACCTAAACCTAAACCAAAACCTATAACCTAAACCTTAACCTATAACCTAAACTTAATTATAACCTATAGCCTAACCTTAACCTAAACCTATAACCTAAACCTAAACCAAACCTAAACCTATAATCATATGGTGAGACCATTTCTTTTGTGTCAATTTCATTCCTCTTTGAGTTTTTTTTTTTTAATTCATTAAGAAAAAAAAAGTGGTTATACGTGATGCACTTCTTTCACTGTCTTTCATTTCTCTAATGTGAATGACATGACTGTTTGTAGGATGATGGAATATACGAAGCTGCTGAAATTCGGTGAAGTCGAGCACATTTCTGTAATGAAGCCAAAGATTTGTATTTTCAGCATTATTGTATTTGTAACTGTAATTGATTGTAATTGTAATTAATTGAACAAAGGATTGTAATTGTAATTGAATGAATGAAGGATTGTAATTGTAATTGAATGAATGAATGATTGTACAGGTGGTATTTGAATGAACAGGTGGTAATTGAATGAACAGGTGATTTAATTTTTCAATGTACAAAATAGCTACGGATACTGACCGTAGCCACTAGTCAGACAGGTCTAGCCTTTTTAATTTTGGCATATTGCTACGGACTTTCAGCTACAAATAATATCCGTAGCTGTTTGAAGTTTTTGCTACAGATATAATTGCTATGGATTATATCTGTAGCTATTTAACATATAGCTACAGATTAAATCCGTAGCCAATAATCAGATAGGTGTAGCCTTTTAAATTTTCGCCTATTGTTACGGACTTTCAGCTACAAATAATATCTATAGCTGTTTATTTTTTTTGCTACAGGGGAAAAGGCTACGGATTAAATCCGTAGCCATAGGTCTATGGCTATGGATTTAATCCGTAGCCATAGGTTCCAGACCTATCGTTATGGCACCTACGATGACGGTCGTGTTACGGACTAGCTACGGACTTAATCCGTAGCCTTTGCCCGTTTTTTTTTGTAGTGTCTGTACTATTACAATGTGATTATTATATTTTTTAATAAACAGAATCTTATCAACACATCCCATTTGAAAATTATGACTTCATAGAAACCTTGTTAGTTTCCCGTACCATACCCTAGGTGCTTATTTTAAACCGTAAAGTACCTTTTTAAGGCGATACACATGATCAGCATTTTTGGAGTCTTCAAAACCCATCGGTTGTTCAACATAGACTTCCTCATGTAGGTCACCATTTGAAAAAGCATTTTTCACATCTATTTGGTAAATCTTAAACTTTTTAAAACACGAAATGGATATAAGGAGTCTAATTGATTCAAGACGTGCTACTGGTGTGAAGGTTTCATCAAAATCAATACCTTCAATTTGAGTGTAACCTTGTACCACTAGTCTAGCCTTGTTTCTAATTATATTGCCAAGATCATCAGACTTATTCTTGAAAATCCATTTGTTTCCAATGATGTGCTTATCTTTAGGTCTAGGTATTAGATACCAAACATCATTTCTCACAAATTAGTTAAGTTCTTCTTGTATCGCAACAATCCAGTTTTCATCAGCAAGAGCTTCTTTTACGTTAGATGGTTCTATCTGGGATGTAAAACATACGTAATTACATATATCCTCAAGTTGTTTACGAGTACGAACACCAGTGAGAGGGTTTCCAAGAATCTGTGTGGTTGGATGATCTTTTACAGTCCTCAGTTCAGAATCAGTCTGATTAGATGAAGTATCAGATTTATCAATTACTAGCACTTCATCATTATCTGAACTTGAGACTAGCATGTTTAAGTGATCATCAATGACTACATTGATAGACTCTTGAATCACACCGGTCCTTTTGTTCAGAACCCTATAAGCTCGACTATTTAAAGAGTATCCTAAAAAGATCCCTTCATCACTCTTCGTATCAAACTTTTTCAGATTTTCACGATCTCGTAAAATATAGCACTTGCTGCCAAAAACTCGAAAGAATTTGACAGTAGGCTTTTTATCGAACCACATTTCAAGAGCCGTTTTATTATTACCTTTACTAGTATAAACCTAGTTAATGATATAACAAGTTGTATTGACTGCTTCAGCCTAAAGATTCTTAGAGAGCTTCATACTATTCAACATGGCATTAGCCATTTCTTGAAGTACTCTATTTTTCCTTTCAACTATTTTATTTTATTGTAGAGTTTTGGGCACTGAGAATTCATGTAATATTCCCTGGTCACTATAGAACTTCTCAAAACCGCTATTCTCAAATTCAGATTCATGATCACTACGAATCTTACTGACTTGAGAACCTTTTTCAGTTTGAATCCTTTTGAGAACCTTTTTCACTTCTTCAAAGGTTTCTAATTTATCCCTTAAGAAGACAACCCATGTATATCTAGTAAAGTCATCTACTATTACTAAGATATATCTTTTATCACCTCAACTTTCCGTACTGGTAAGTCCTATAAGATCCATATGGAGAAGCTCGAGTGGTCTTGATGTGGTATTGGAATTCACCTTTTTGTGTGAGTTCCTCATTTGTTTGTCAATCTGGCATTCACCACATATTTTATCTAACTTTTGTAGTTTGGGTAGACCTCTTATAAGTTCTCGTTTGCTCAATCTATATAGATTTCGGTAGTGTACATGTCCAAGACGTTTGTGCCACAAATCAGTCTCGTCTGTATGAACCATGTAACACGATTGATTATATGAGCTGGATTCACTAATAATATAGCAGTTTTTCAGACGTTCTACGTCCAGTTAGTATTACTGAACCCTTGTTGTTTAGAATCTCACAGCATTGATTAGAAAACCGAATACTATGGTTATTATCACAAATTTGTGATATGCTTAGAAGATTATGTTTCAGTCCTTCAACATACAAAACATTTTTAAACAAAGGAAGGTTATAGAGTTGAACCGTGCCTTGGCCCATAATCTTGCAATTGCTTCCATCACCAAAAGTAATTGACCCATCAGTCATATCTTTAAGATCGGTGAATAAAGCCTTGTCGCCTATCATATGCCTGGAGCATCCACTATCGAGGTACCACTTTGAATGGCTTGTTGCTTTGAAAGTGGTGTGGGCAACCAAGATGGCAACCTTAGGAACCCATTTCAGAACTGTTTTGGGTTTAGGAGTATAGTTGGTCTTCTTCTATCTATTGTTATAAGAATGACTTACTGAGTTAGATTTTAAGAGCTCATTGAGTAAATCAACTATCTTTTCAGCTAGTGGATTTCTGTTCTGATTTTTGAAGTTGACATAGCTGCTTTTTGGTTTTTGAAAAGCTTTTATATTTTTAAGAAAACCTTGACTGATATTTTTCCCTTTTGAGTTAGAGGACTCTCCTTTCACAAACTTAGGAGGAGTATACTTTTGTTTATGAGGTACATTTTTATCATAGCCCAACCCAGATCTGTTGCCATATTTTCTAGATCTGGATAAAAGTTTTTCTAACTTTGGATCTCCTTGGGCATACCTCTATGTATCCTTTAAACTCAGAAGAGAAGATACTTCATTTTTAAGTTTCTCATTTTCAGATTTCAAATTTTCAATCAGGGAGGTTTTGAATTCTAAATCGCATTTTGATTTTTCAAAACAATCTGAAATTTGGGATTTTTCTTAAACAAGAGATTCAAAGCATTCTTTGATTTTAAAAAACTTTTCTTTTTGAAGTTTAAGTTTGACAGCAATTTTACAACTTTCCTTGTATAAGGCATTGTAAGCATCTTGAAGATCATCTTCATTTTCATAATCACTATTCAGATTTTCTTCACTAGTTGAATCATCATGATCTGAAAAAGTGAATTTGGCTAGAGTCATAAGGGCTTTAACTTCACTACCCGACCCGGTTTCAGAATCTTCTGATTCAGAAGAAGCTTAAGAATCAGATGATTCATCCCAAGTAGCCAACATACCCTTCTTTTTGGGTTTGTCCTTTTTAGGACACTTGTTTGCTAAATGCCCATATTCTTGGCAGTTGTAACATTGACTATCTTTTAAAAACTTCCAAGATTTAGATTTGGGTTTTGATCCTTTCTTATCATTTGATTTTTGAAAATCAACCCTCTTTTTACTCTTGAAAATCTTGTAAAACTTTTTCGCTAAAAGAGTCATATCATCTTCAGAATCAGAGTTGTCTTTAGAAGATTTAAGAGTGATAGATTTATTTTTAGGAGCTTTAAAATTTAACTCATAGGTTTCTAAAGAACCAACTAGTTCTTCTACCCTCATATTATCCATATCACAAAGTTCCTGGATCGTGGTTACCTTAGAGTTGAACCGTTCAGGAAGTGAGCGTAGTATCTTTGCACACACTTTACTTTCTGGGATTTTATAACCAAGACCCCACATTGAGTTTACAATGTCATTTAATCTTGTGTAAAAGTCCATAAACATTTCATTTTCCTCCATATGAATTTCTTCAAATTTGGTTGTGAGGAGTTAGACTTTAGATTTTTTGACAATTGTAGTTCCTTCGTGTGTCATTTCTAATATATCTCAGGCTTGCTTTGCAGTATCACAGGATATGATTCTTTTGAACTCATCTGGTGATAGTGCGCAAGTGATTGCATTTAGTGCTTTTGCATTGGCTCTACTCTCATTTTTCTGAAGGGTGGTCTATGAGAAATATGGTGTTACTCTCATTGATTTTGAACCATCGATGCTAGTCACTTCAGTGGTAGGTGGGTTCCATTCAGTCACTGTGGCTTGCCACACACTCTCATCCATTGATTTGAGGAAGATCCTCATCCTGGCTTTCCAATAGGCATAATTGGAGTCATCAAAGGGTGGAGGCCTAGTGACTGATAGGCTATCAAAATTTGACATCTTTTTAAGTAGCTTAGATCGTTAGCTCAGGAAATAAATCCAAATAAAAAGCAATAAGAGCGAGCTATTAAGCTTTGATACCACTTGAAATGGCCTAGCTATATGTCCTAGAGGGGGGGGGGGGGGGTGAATAAGACAATGCCAAAATAAAACTTTAACAGCAGAATAAAGAAAGATAGATAGCCAAATAAACTAAATCAAATGACAATGTTGAAATAAAAGCAACCTCACAAAATAAGTATTAAGAAGTTGATACGAATTCAGTTCTAAGGACAACCTTACACTATAAAAACCAAGGGTTTAAGGCAGGACAACCTTATTTCTAGAACGTCCTTTGTATCAAAAACTCAAACCGGAGAGGAATAAATAAATAGAGTGGAATTGAAATAAATTGCAGGAATTTAAAACTAAATTATTACAACATTCCCACTGTGCTTGAAATGTAAATTTTACAACATTCACATCTACACATAAATTCCACAAATCTGAATGAAAAGATATATAAAACTTAAGTAAGCATTCAAACCACAAGACAAAGAGTTATAGTGGTTCACCTGTGTGTACACGAACTATTCAACAACAACCACACAGCGCTACTCCACTCCTAATATCCTCACACAGGGGATATCAGTGTTCATTATCAAAGATAGATTTTCCAGGTTCACCCAAAACCTTCACAATTGTGTTTTTCTCTGTAGGCTTACACAATTAGAAAAAAAAAACCTCTTTTGAGTTTTCCTTGCTCTCCTCAGATAACCAATACAATGACATTTTTCTAGCAAATCCCAAAAGAAAACCAAATGAAAATAAATTACACAAACATAAAATACCTGAATTTCTCCTTCGTTGTAGCAACCCAGAAGAACCAAGTTGGAGTAGAGATTTCCATGTCAAAGTTCAATGTCCAATACTTACTTTATAATGGTTCTAGGTTCTAATAGATTTTAAATTAAACCAAATTGGGCGTAGCTCTATTTGATTTTGATTCCAAGAAGATGGAATATAGCAATTCCTCTTTTCAAATAAGATTGGAATATAGAAACAAAATCAAATAAGAAAAGCTAAAGAAATAGAATATTAAATATGTACACTTAGCTTAAAATGGAGCACGGACTTATCTCTCAGAAGGCTGAATTAAATTAGCTTGAAAATCATATTTAATTCTGAGATTCGTGCTCTATTTATAGGTGAACAAATCATGTCTTTGACTGGTCTAAAAAACTCTATGACTGGTCGTAGAACCAACAGATATTTAAAAATTCAGGCGAGATAAGATCTGGCAGTTTCACGATTGGTCATAGGTGATCTACGACTGGTCGTAAGTCTCCTTCGACTAGTCGTAGGTTGCACACGACTAGTCGATGCTAGCCGAATTTCAACACTGTACATTAGGACTATGACTGGTCGAAGAAACAGTCGACACTGTTCATACGACTAGTCGAACAGTCCCTAAGACTAGTCGAATCCTAACAGAAAATATCCGAATTTTGCAACAAACTTACGACTGATCTAGGAAATTCTTAGACAGGTCGAAGCAGTGCTAGGACTAGTTGAACAAGGTCCAGGACTAGTCTTAGAATAGCCTAAACTCACGTATATAAAACATATGAATTATGTATCCAAAATGGCCCACTTTAAAGGTCAACCTAAGGTCAGTCATACCTCAAAAGTGAAGTAAGGACATTGAAACTTAGAGACGAGTGACCTTTGAAAGTAATGAAGCTTGAAGTCTTGATGTAGCTCAAACTTGAAAGCTTCTTGAGATATTGAGGTTGAACTTGAAAGCTTCTTGAGATCTTGACTTGTGAATAGTGCTTGTCAATCAAAGCTGATCTTAAGTAGAGTATTGTTCTTCACAAATGCAAGTTTCATAATATTGTCTTTGGCACCATAAATTTGAGAAAAAAAAGGGGCTATAAACTATAGCACTTACACACTCAGGGTGGACCCAACCTCCACATGAGCCACACCCAAAGGGGAGGACAATGTGGATGGAAACATACACCATGGTGGGCCTAGCTAAGGACAGCCAGCCATGCTGGACGTCCAGTATGGTTCGCTGGTCCAGTTGGTTGGCCCCACCACCATGGCCTCTGTAGCCCTCTAAAACATTACAAGGTGGGCCCTACAAACATACACAAAAGCCCTAATGGGGTGGGCCTAATAAGTTCCACAATTACAAAGAAGACAGCAAAGCAGAAACAAAAATTCTGCAACATACATGTTGCTGTCCTAATTTTCAGCCCTCCAATGGAGTGGGTCCAGGGCCTCGAAAATTCCTGAAATTGAGGGCCAAGGTCCCTCATCGTGTCTACAACAAGGTGGGACCCAAAAAGGTGGCCCACCATCAGGGAAAATATTTTTAAATTAAGGTTTACAACAGTCTGTGTAGTTGGACTATACAACAGAAATCTGGTTGATCACCCATGTTGGCCCACTCTTTTGGAGGCTCAACAGGGGTCAGTTGGGGCTGAAAGTTGGTGGGCTTATAGGTGGGATATACACCTTCAAGAATCATGTATTGGATGGTATCAATATCCCCACCAAATGACCAAAACTCTGGCCCAAAGATGCCCCAAAAATTTGTCTAGATAGTTTTGGACAACAACATATATTTGATAAAAATAAATTGTAAACATTATTTAAATGGGGATTTAACCCATGAAATCATGGTGTGGTCCACCCAAGTGGGCTCCACAAACATCCTAGCCATCACACCATCCAAAACATCCTTGCATGCACACCTTTTTGGTGCATTTAGGGGCCACATGTCCAAGGGTTGGACTGTCCAAAAATGTCCTCCCACTTGGAACAGTTTGGATCTTGTTTGTCCATATGGTGGGCCACACACTCATGATCAGAGACTTATTAGTAAGAAAAGAAGAAGATCGGCCACATGGGAAGGGTCTCCGCCTCATTGAGGCCCTTCCCCTCATCACACAAGCAACACCATCCACTATTACATGATATATACAAAATCTACATTATCAAAGGCTATTAACTTGGGATCTATGGTGGAGATCCAATCTCCACCAAGGATCAAGGATCTAGATGACCTAAGGATCCCTGATCTAAGGAAGGAAAGAGCATGAAGGGATCCATGGAGAATGGTCCCTTACATGCACATGCATGCAATGTAGGATAGGCTACAAGCCATATCCATGGAGTCTTAGGGCCACCATCATCACTTAATGGGTCCCACAAGCTCCATCAAAGGAAGAAGAATGAAGAACAAGAAGAGATGAAAGGAAATATGAAATTTAGACATACAAGCACACCCACCTAGCAAATCAACTCCAAAGCTACACCACAATGCTCTAGAAGCTACGAGGATCAAGGATCTAAGGTTCAGATGAGTTGAATGAGGGTGGATTAGGAGGTGTTTGGGAGATGAGAGGATTGCAAATTGAGGGGAGGTGGAACATTTGGAGGGTTACAATAGGGTGAAGAGAGGGAGAGGTAGAGAGAAATGAGAAGAAAGAGAGAGGGAGGGAGAAGTTGTAGAGAGCTCATGATGACTCTCTCTCTCTCTCTCTCTCTCTCTCTCTCATTGGTTAGAGAAAACTATGATAGCCTATGATGATAATAACAAAGTGGCTAGGCTAGCTAGGTCTTATGGTGGTAGGTTAGTAGGTCTTCTAGCAAGCCAAAGCTAGGGGTGACATCATCACTCACATGCATTTTGGAAAACGTGTGGGGTGAGGTCCACCACCACACATCAAACGCCCAAATCGAACGTTGCCCATAACTCATAATGTACATGTCAGATTTACGCACAGGACGTGGCGTTGGAACCATGGCGCCAATATGGACAAGATGGAATAGGTTTCTGGTCGATCTAAGTTGGGTCAATGTGATCGAACTCAATGACGACTATAAACACTACCTAAAGGTCACCGGTCGACGGGATTCGACCGGTAGGACCGCGTGACCTAAAGAAATAGCGTGCACACTTGGGTTAGAGTCTTACAGCTCTCCCCACCAATAAAGAAATTTTGTCCTCAAAATTTACCAAATCAAGGACAAAATGGAAATGCAAAAACACCATCATATATATCAATCAGCTATCACAAGATAAGGCAATACATAAAATCATATAACAATCAAATATCAAATAAAAAGGGATAATGCTTTTGAATATCGGCTTCACGTTCCCAAGATGCCTCAGCCTCCGAATGATGACCCTACTACACCTTCACCAGGGGAATGACCTTAGTCTTGAGAACCTGCTCCTTCCGATCAAGGATATGAATCAGCTGCTCAATATAGAAAGCATCCTCACAGACCTCAAGGGGCTGCCAGTCAATCATTGAATAATGTCCGACCAACACTTCCTTAACATAGATACGTGGAACACATCTTGGATCCCGGACAACTCTGAAGGTAAGGCAAGCCTATAAGCCACAGCGCCCAGTGCTCGGTAATCTTGAAAGGTCCAATGAATCTCGGGGCAAGCTTGCCCTTCACTCCAAATTGAACCATGCCCTTTATAGGTGAGACCTTAAGATTTACTATGTCCCCAACTGAAAACTCGAGGGGTCGACGCCGACAATCAGTAAAACTCTTCTACCGACTCTGTGCTGTGCGCATCCTCTACCTAATAATATTGATTACCTCTAATGTCTGCTGCATAAGCTTGAGACCTATATGGTCCAACAACTAAGAGATCTGCATGGTCTACCATATAATGCATCAAAAGGAGCCATGCCGATAGTCGCCTAATAACTGTTGTTATAAGGAAACTCGGCAAGGCGCAGATGCTCATCCCAACTGCCCGCAAAGTCAATCACATAGGCTCTGAGCATATCCTCAAGGATTTAGTTGACCCTTTTAGTCTTCCCATCCGTCTATTGATGATAAGCGGTGCTGAGATACAAAGTAAACACCATCGCTTGCTGGAAACTCCTTCAAAATTGAGAAATAAATCTAAGGTCTCGGTCAGATATGATCGAAACTGGAATACCATGCAATATCACTATCTCCTCAATGAATACCTTCGCAAGCTGATCCATAGTCTAGGAAGCATGCATCGGAATGAAATGCACCGACTTCGTCAGATGATTAACGATAACCCAGATGGCATCATGACTACGCTAAGTCATCGGCAAACTCATGATGAAATCCATCGACACATGCTCCCACTTCCAAAATAGAACGCTCAACAACTGCAAGGGACCAGGGGGTCTCTGGTGATCGGCCTTGACACGTTGGTAAGTGTCACACTTAGCCACGAAGCTAGCAATCTTGCACTTCATCCCTGACTAAAAGTACTGCCTCCTCATATCTCTATACATCTTCATGGAGCCCAATTGGATGGTAAGTCTCGATCGGTGTGCCTCAGTCATCAGATCATGATGTAACTCTGGCACGTCCAGGACACACAATCAGCCTCTGAAGTGTAATCCACCGTTAGAACCAATCTGTCAGTTTGACTGCCCCATGGATGCTGCCTCTGCTTGGCACTCCTGAAGTGACTCATCCGTTTGCTGAGCCTTGATCACCCTAGCAACTAAAAAGGGTTGAATCAACAAGCTCGAAAGCTGAACCATAGAAGAATGCAGACCAAACTCAAAGTCGAACTCCAAAACATCCTTGAGCATCTGCCACTCTCGAACCATCATCTGTGCCACCAGGCCTTATGACTGACGGCTGAGCACGTCCACCACCACGTTCGCCTTACCAGGGTGATACTAAAGGTCAAAGTCATAATCCTTCAACAATTCCATGCATCGCCTCTGTCGCATTTTCAACTTGGACTACGAAAACAAATACTTCAAGCTCTTATGGTCCAATAAGACTCGAACCTAATGCTATAAAGATAATGCCTCCACACCTTCAGTGCGAAGACAACTACTACTAGCTCTAGATCATGGGTGGGGCAGTTCAACTTGTGGACCTTTAGCTAGCACGAGGCATACACCACAAGCTTCCCGTGCTGCATCAGGACAGCACCCAAGCCAACTCTAGAGGCATCGATAAACAAAACAAAACTATCACTCCCATCAAGAAGAGTGAGGACAGGAACGGACGTGAGGTGGTGTAACGACCTGGAATTTTTGTGCTAATCTTTCCTTAAGTAGTTGTTTTGGGGTAATTAGCGCTTTACTCGATTGCTTGTGAAATCCGTATCAATCACTTTAAATTGTATCTGCATGGCTCTAAACATGTAGATTAGTGAGCGTTACGTTACTCTGAAATCTGGGATCCATCGCTAAATCCAGTTGTTTTGGGGAATTTTTGGAAGATCTGGATCGGACCTGGACCGCGCGTCGAAAGTCCGATAGCGATGATCTTAGGCTGTTGCGGTCACCGAGTTGGGCTTGATCGTCACCTCGAAAATCAAGTCGATCCGATGTTCTAGGTCGATTTGATTGAGTTCGGAGTGAAGAGTGTGAGAACGGTTGGAATTTATTAAGCTTTTATTGAAATCTGAGTCGTGTCACTTGCGCGACAATTTTAAGCATTCTGACCGTTGGATTCTGACCCAATTTCACCCTCTGATCAGGATAGTTGGCCCAGGCATATCCTAGTGCTTGTGGACCTGATCGAGTTTCCGTGACCGTTGAATTGAGTGTGGTCCGCCATGGCTGATCTGAAGCGCCGGTCGGTATGAAAACTCTGCTTGACCTAGATCCATGGTCAAGGAGCTTAAGTCCGATCTTTCGTGGTTATAGGCCCACCAGAAGTGCTTCGTTGGATCGAGGAAGGCTTACTTTGGTTATAACCTAAGTATACCTTGTCCATAGGGTTATTTTCATCAAGAAAAGGCCTATTTATAGTCCTTAAACCCTAGCCCTCTTTTCCATACGATTTTCTCTAACCCTAGCTTGGAAAGAGAGTGGAAAAGAGAGAGAAAGTGAGAGAGATAAGTTGGTGAATCATCTTGGTTTCTTCCTTGTTCTTCTTCACCTTTGAACCTTCACTTTGAATCGTTCTTCTGACGATTCTGAGTTCCTTTGGGGTAAGTTAACCTAACCCTAACCTGTGTTAGAGCTTAGATTAGACTTGGTGTTGTTGTATCTCATTTCTATCCTTGGTTTAGGGTATTCTAGCGCCGTTGACGAAGACAACTCGTCTAAATCAGCTCGGCGGTTCTTTCTTCTCTTAAGGTGAGGACTTTAAGTGTATAGGTTATGGTTTTCAAGGCTTTCAATCCCAATTAGTGATTTATTCTTGTTATGGATGAGATTTCACATGCCAAATGTTATGTTTACATTGCTTTCCTGATATGCATGTGCTATATTGAGATTTGTGTATTCTATGTGTATTTATAAAATACCGTATACGTATAAAATATGCACTTGTGTTTGTCATGATTATTTGTCATGTATATATGCTAGATGCATGTATGACGACTCCTTGGTAAAAGTAATTGTCTAAGTGCATGTATTCCAACATACGTCATGTATGTTGTTTCCATGTATGCTAAGTGTTTGTAGAAATGCATGAATGATCTAAGTGTAACTGATTACACTAGTAGCGGGCGTTGAGAAGTGATTCCCAACACTCTTATTGATGCGCATGATTTCCTTTATGCTAGTTACATTCCATGTTATTTAAATTCAAGCATTTCCTATGCTTACATTTATGTTAAGTTGTTATTCTTCAAGTGATGATGTACCATGATTTGAGTTATTGTTCCATTACTATTTTACATTCCATATGAGTATCTGTAGTAGCGTAAGGTGTTTGGGACTATGCCTTAGTCCAGGAAATCGGTAATTGACCCTATATGCGTGGTTGAGATTGCTTTCGCCACGTCGGACGTATTAGACGAACCCGAGTCGTATTAGAGTTGTCGGCAGTGGTTTGGCCACGCGGAGTGTTTGCGCACTCCATGTCGTCCAATTCAACGTGCGCTTGTGCTAGTCGAGTTCGTTAAATAACCCGATTATCCGATGTATGTTAACCATGTATGGACGTTATTGCTTGAATCTAGGGTACCGAACTTACCGATGACATCCTAATAACCATGGTACCTGATCCGCTAAGACTCATGAGCCGGACATGGTGGTATGGGACACCGTGGTCTAGCTGTCGGCCTACGCTGGGGTGACGAGCCTCCCCGTAGTGACCAATGAGCAACTAAACTCGTGAGCCGATTATGGTGGTATGGGACACTATATTCGTGCTGTCGGCCTACATTGATTGGTGACGAGCCCTTTGTAGTGACCTCGAGCATACCTGGATGCCGCAAGGAGGTGACAAGCCAAATTGTGGTAGTAAAGGCATGAAAGGCGTGCATTGATTGGTGACGAGCCCTTTGCTACGACCTCAAATGTATGATCGTATGATATGTCTAGGATTGACGACCCTAGTATGGATTACTGTTTGGATGGTGACATGAGGAAGGTATCTTAGCTTCCCAATCCTGTTGTGTGAAATGGACTAATAACAACTTGGTAATCATATCCATGCACCGCATTTGCATGTACTTTGTAGATGTGGCGCACTTTGAGGCGATGTCATGCGTAACGTAAGATGAAGACGCTGAGGGTGTACGCGTGAGGGCACGCATCATATTGCATTCATACCTGCATTAACAAGAGTACTTAGGATTTATTTAATTGTCCTGCTTTATCATTACTGTTTGATTGAACTGATAACATGTTAACCAGTGCCTTATTGTTCCACTGAGTTGATCACTCACTCCCACGTTTCTGGGTCGGTGTTACACACCCACCAGACTCTGTCTTAGGCCCTGATGTTGCAGATGTGGATGCGACGTCTGAGGCAGAGCGGGAGCTGGATGACGATGAGGCTGCCTTTTCCTATATGCAGTTTTCAGACGGGTTCCAGCGAGCCTTGGTCTGTTGCGCGGGATTTCTGGGATTATATTTTTGGAACTGAAATGATGTAAATTTGATACTTATAATTTTGTTAAATAACACTTTTACACGATCTGGTTGTATATGTGTAATTCAGGGATTTACACTTGTACACATTTTACTATAAGTCTTCCGCTTGCTTTATTCACTTGTCCCTGAATCATATCTGTATTTTGGCTTAATCTATTCCATGTTTTATGTACTAATACAGTCAACATACATCCATCATTAAATATGTTGCATAAGTGATGTTTTGGAACTCGGGAGCTAGGTTATGCTCGACCCCAGAATTCCAGGGCGTTACAGGTGGTCCTTCAACTCTATAAATGCCTCCTCGCGGCGTCACTCCAAAAAAACTCAGCGCCCTTCCGCGTTAACTGGGTCAGTGGTGCTATAATATGGGAGAAGCCCTCGACAAATCATCGATAATATCCCACTAGGCCAATGAAGCTATGTATCTCAGACACGTTTGTGGGCTGGCCCCACTGACGCACGACATCAACCTTTGAGGGGTCCACAACAACACCATCCCTCATCACCACGTGATCAAGGAACCTTACCTCCTCCTGTCAGAACTCGCACTTCTTCAGCTTCGCATATAGCTAGTGGGCACGAAGGGTCTTAAGCACAATCTGTAAATGCATCATATAGTCCTTCTTGGTCCTCGAATATACCAGAATATCGTCAATAAACACCACCATGAACTAATTGAGGAGGGACTGGAAGACCTTGTTCATTAGCTACATGAACACGGCAGGCGCATTGGTTAGTCCAAATGACATGACCAGAAACTTAAAGTGACCGTAGTGCATCCGAAATGCTGTCTTCGGTATATCCTCCTGTCGGACTCGAATTTGATGGTAACCAGAGTGCAAGTCTATCTTAGAAAAGAACTGAGAACCCTGCAGCTGGTCAAACAAACCATCTATCCTAGGAAGTGGGTATCTGTTCTTGATAGTGACCCTGTTGAGCTCACGATAATCCACACAGAGCCTCAAGGAGCCGTCCTTCTCTTCACGAACAATATCGGAGCTCCTCACGATGAACTACTAGGATGAATAAAACCCAACTCTTGGAGCTCATCCAACTTCTCTTGTAGTTCCCGCAACTCCATTAGTGCCCTCCGGTAGGGGCCTTCAAGATAGGCAAGGTACCGAGCACCAAATCAATTTGAAACTCAATCTACCAACGTGACGGCAAATCCGGGATCTCCTGAAACACATTCAGGTAATCACAGACTACTGGCAGCTGCTCAATACACCCTACCACAGACTCATTGGCAATACAAGCCAACAAACTAGACAACGACTCTCTTTTAGGCTTGACAACGAACTGAAACACCGGCAAGCCGGGAATATGAAACATGACTGTCCTCATGGCATAGTCCAAGATAGCATGGTACTCGGCAAGCCAATCCATACCCAGGATAACATCGAACTCTGCCATCAATAACACAAATAAATTGGCGGGTAAGAACATATCGTCAACTAAAACCGGGTAAGAAAGGCAACGAGGGCACAAAACTGCAAACTTCCCCAAGGGAGTCGAAATGGCCCAAGCCTCAGATGCGGACTCTGACAGAATACCAGTCGATCGAAAAAACTCCTTGGCCATGAAAGAATAAGAAGCACCAGAATCAAACAGAACATGAGCAATATAAGCAGAAATAATGAGAATACCCTCAACGACTCCACTGGAAGAAGACTGCGGGTCCTGACCCTACGCCTGCTGCGTAGAATAGAATCTGCCCTGAGATGATAAAGGAAGCAAGCCTGAAGTTTGTGGATCCTTACTCTACACCTGTTGTGCGGTAATATATACTTGACCTAGGGACTGTGGGGGAGGTACATGTCCCCTCTGCTACTGCCGTCTTTGTTGTTGCTATGGCCACTGTGGGGGCCTGTCTGGCTGCCTCTGTTGTTGAGGAGGAGGCCTAGGAGCGGGAGCCTAATGCTGTGCTCGCGGCTGTTGAGGAGGATGGGGAGGAGGTAACTATGGTGGCCTCTGCTGCTGTAAGGGAAGAGGGCACTCATGCCTCTGATGCCTTGTCTGCCCGCGTCCATAACAAACACCAAAAAATGGCCTAGAGGAAGGAGAGGCTGGCTACGCTGATGATGAAGCTGCTGACTGCACTACGGGCTGCCTGAACTTAGATCGGCCTCTCTACCTCTGCTGACGATGTTGTCTGGATCTACCGAAAGGTGCCCTCCTCTTCCGGTCTCCGATGGAACTCTGATCTCTAGTCCTCCAGGACATGGCCTAGTCCTCCTCATAAACCAATGCTCTGTGAACGACCTGATCAAACGTTGTTAAGCAATGCCCCACCATGCGGCTGCGAAGAGCAGGACACAAGCCACTCACAAAATGGCGAGCCTTCCACTTCTCGTCGTCAACGAATTAGGAAGCGATTCGAGAAAGAGCTACAAAATGGGCCTTATACTAGGACACTGTCATATCACCCTAAACTAGGGTCTTAGACTCAATCGCCCTATGCTCCTGAACATGCTCGAGAAAGAATTTTTGATCGAAATGATCCGCAAAGTCCTTCCAGGTCCAAACAAAACTTGGCCCGGTCATCCTTGATACTAATGACCACCAATGCTGGGCCTTGCCATACAGAAGGAAAGTGGCTAACGAGACTCTCTACTCGCTCTGACACTACATGGTGTCGAATATCCTCTCCACCTTAGTGCACCACAACTCGGCTGCAGAAGGGTCGGGCTCACCCCTGAACCTCGAGGGATCATGCTACCGAACTCGCGGAATATCACGCTCACTCGCAGCTGGTCAGAATGATCAGGAACCTCAGCAGCGGGCTGACGGGTCTACAGGGTAGTAGTGACGGCCTGCATCAACTGCTGAAAGTGCTCAATCCCTACAGGAACCGTCGGAAAAATAGGGGCGATACTAGCCTCAGGTGGAGGCACAGGAGCGGCGGGAGCCTAAGAAACTGGAATAGCAGGCTCAGGTGGGGAAACAAGTGCCACTAGGAGTAGAATCACAGCCTCGGGTATAAGATCAGGACTAAGGTCCACAACGGGTGGAGTAGGATGTGCTCGGGTTGATTGGGTATCACGGGTGCCTTAACCTCTCGTGCCTCAACCACGTGCACCACGGTCACGGGCACCATGTCTAGGCAGCATCGTCTATAAAACAACAAGGATGATAGACGTATATGGACTAGAATCTTGCAGGCTCAACGGAATGAAAGGAACGTCCTTGAGACTACTTGTCTAAAGCTCGCATTAGATATGCAATATTATCCCAAGTTATGTCTGAGATTACTTGTTATGCTCTAATACCAACTCCTGTCATGCCCTAGACTCGGTGACCGGACTCACAAGGAACCCGATAGCCGGTTCCAGCCGCAACAGCCTCCGTAATACCCCATTCTCAGTCCCTGACTCATGTTCCAATCCTGGGATCCCACAAAGAAGATTTCTATATCATAATTCCGATTTAATCGAGCATACCCAAGATCATAACAAGTAAATCTCAGAAAGTAACTATAAGAATACATTACAAAATCCACTAGAAATTTAAACTTTTACAGGTACATAAGGTTCAAAATGACATACATAAGGTGAGAAAGAAAGAGAAAAGTCTACAACGGGTCCTTAGCATGCTCCAATGCCCTACCGCTACTATGTCAACCTAGGAACACCTGCACACATCAATCATGCATAAGCTTATAGAAAGCTTAGAGAGCGATGAAGGTGTGTGACAATGGTGCCCAGAAGAAATAGGAGGATGTAGAGGGAACCATGAATGATACCAATGCCATTAGCCATACTAAGGTTAAGCTATGAATGCAGTAAGCTGTACCAAGGCTATGCAATGTAATACATGGGTACTGGGTGTCATACCAAGGTGATGCAACATAAGGATTATAGAGCCGATGCCATTACAATGCGAAGTAATGCCAATCCTCATACCAATCCATATATCAAGTACAGTTCCATTATAAGGAATCCATTGGGGTCAAGTACACTGCAGGATGATTTCCGCTCTGCAAGACCCACACAGTCAAATAAGCAGAGGATACCTCACTACCCGCATGTGGATAGTAATCACCAACGATGCTTGACGATAGCGGACCCATTCACGAGCTGGTCATACTCATCCTAGCTATGCCCCCTCACTCAGACGGGTAAGGCCAAACCCCATCTCCACCGACCTCACATTAGTGAGAGTCATAACCTAACGGTATAAGGCACTCTGACACTCATGGTTTTCACTTGGTCTTGGCGTTGAGGTGTCTCCTCGGTACCGTGGAAGTTTAGGGGCTTTAACCCAGGGACATCCTATATGCCCCAAATGCTCAAGAATCATTTCTTGTGTCAACACATGACCATCCATGATATATCTGTAGAGGCTACAGCCTTGATGAAGAAAGGGCGAATATCCACATGCTATGCAACGCCAGATACATGAATCACACAATCATCCATGCATCAATCCTAAGCATTCATCGTGCTCAAGAGGGTAAACTCCATCCCTCGGGGAGAGACTAACATGTCCTACACAATGGCACAACCATGGTCAATCATACCTCAACCAAGCATGCATATGATGCATATGGGAGTGGGCCATGAATATGAATAAGGGTGTCGATGAAGTGAATGAGAAGATGACTCTCTATCTACCCAAGAAGGTTCTAGGTACTTAACCAATCCTTCAAGAGGAGTATGACCTCAAGTGGGGGCCAATTTAATTAGCGTATCCCACGTGACAAAATGCACAAAAAAAACTATGGGCCTAAGTAATAAAGAAGTGGGTGTAGCAAGAGACTAAGGTGGGCATTCAACCACACTTAGATACAATGGGCCTAGAGGGGTCCAAATGGGGACTTTCTACCACCATTTCCCCAAGGCATCTAACCACAAACCTTAAGCTACAAAGCCCAAGGCCCAACATCCAAACCACATGTATATAAGTCCCAAAAAGGCATAGAAGATGGGCCCAGTACAAACTCCAACCACATGGGCCCAAAGAGGGAAAATCAGGCCCAAATCCCAAGTCCCAAGGGCCATAAAATCCAAGCATTTAGATGGACTTAATGGGTAACCCATGTACACAATTATATGGCCCAAAAACACATTTAAGTTGGGTGAAATAGGCCCCACTACATCAGCCCAATAATTAGCAATTTAAGTGGGTATTCAAGCGCCCAAATTCACCTTTTTCCTCAGCCCATAAGTCCAGCAAATGGTGGAAGGTCAGCCTAACATATGGTTGGCAAAGGTGAGATATTCTAGCCCAATCTAGGCCCACTAGAAAGTCACAAAATCTTGTACAAGTTTGGGTCCCACAAGTGGTCATCAATGGGTGGCCCAATCATGCATCAATTGAGCCCAAAAATTATTCTAAGAAATAGGTGAGTAATAAGTACCCAAATCCCTCAATATGGTAGGCCCCTAATTCTAATAAAAATTCAGCCTAACATTGTACACTTAATGCCCAATGGCTGGACTTTCAATCCACTTAATATTTTGGGCCTGCTGAAGCCCAAAAACTAGTCAAAATAGGTGGGAATCAATCCCATAGGGGCTGGTAATGATCAAAAGGGGGCCCACCTGATGGAGTATGGGCATTTACCACTCAATACCAAGTATCCCTGCCACTAGAATGCAGGCCTAGCAGCAGCCCAAGCATGGGCGTCACAAGGGTGGGACGGCCTAAGGCCATGGACAGCCTAGCCACATACATCAAAGGTGGGCTCCACACGTCAAAGGTGGGCCCCATATGAGATGTCCACTCAGGGTGGACCCAACCTCCATGTGGGCCACACCCAAAGGGGAGAACGGTGTAGATGGAAACATGGCTAAGGACAGCCAGCCATGCTGGATGTCCAGTATGGTTCGCTGGTCCAGCTGGTTGGCCCCACCACCATGGCCTCTGTGGCCCTCTAAAACATTACAAGGTAGGCCCCACAAACATGCACAAAGGCCCCAATGGGCTGGGCCCAATAAGTTCCACAATTATAAAGAAGACAACAAGGTAGAAACAAAACTCTGCAACATACATGTTGCCGTCCTAATTTTAGGCCCTCCAATGGAGTGGGTCCAGGGCCTCCAAAATTCCTGAAATTAAGGACGAAGGTCCCTCATCATGTCTATAACAAGGTGGGACCTAGAAGGGTGGCCTACCATCAGAGAAAATATTTTTAAATTAAGGTTTACAACAGTCTGTATAGTTGGACTGTACAATAAAAATCTGGTTGATCACCCATGTCGGCCCACTTTTTTGGAGGCTTAAAAGGGGTCAGTCGGAGCTATAATTTGGTAGGATTATAGGTGGGATATACACCTTCAAGAATCATTTATTTGATGGAATCAATCTCCCCACAAAATGACCAAAAATCAGGCCCCAAGATGGCTCAAAAATCTGTCTAAACAGTTCTGGACAGCAACATATGTTTGATAAAAATAAATTGTAAACATTATTTAAATGTTAACCCCATAACATCAAGGTGTGGTCCATCCAAGTGGGCCCCACAAACATCCAAGCCATCTCATCATCCAAAACATCCTTGCATGTACCCCTTTTTAGTGCATTTAACAGCCACATGTCCAAGGGATGGACTGTCCAAAAATGTCCTCCCACTTGGAACGGTTTGGATCTTGTTGGTCCACAAGGTGGGCCACACACTCATGATCAAAGACTTATTAGCAAGAAAAGAAGAAGATCGGCCACAAGGGAAGGGTCTCCGTCTCATTGAGGCACCTTCCCTCATCACACAAGCAACACTATCCACTATTACATGGTACATACAAAATCTACATTATCAAAGGCTATTAACTTGGGATCTATGGTGGAGATCCAATCTCCACCAAGGATCAAGGGTCTAGATGTCCCAAGGATCCCTGATCTAAGGAAGGAAAGTGCATGAAGGGATCTATGGAGAATGGTCTCTTGCATGCACATGCACGCAATGTAGGATAGGCCACAAGACATATCCATGGAGTCTTGGGGCCACCATCATCACTTGATGGGTCCCACAAGCTCCATTAATGGAAGATGAATGAAGAACAAGATGGGATGAAAGGAAATATGAAATTTAGACATACAAGCACACCCACCTAACAAATCAACTCCAAAGCTACACCACAGTGCTCTAGAAGCTCCGAGGATCAAGGATCTAAGGTTCAGATGAGTTGAATGAGGGTGGATTAGGAGGTGTTTGGGAGATGAGAGGATTGCAAATTGAGGAGAGGTGGAACGTTTGGAGGGTTACAAGAGGGTAAGGAGAGGGAGAGGTAGAGAAATGAGAAGAAAGAGAGAGGGAGAGAGAGTTGTAGAGAGCTCATGATGACTCTCTCTCTCATTGGTTAGAGAAAACTATGATAGCCTATGATGATAATAACAAAGTGGCTAGGCTAGGTAGGTCTTAGGGTGGTAGGTTAATAGGTCTTCTAGCAACCCAAAGCTAGGGGTGACATCATCACCCACATGCACCTAGGAAAACGTGTGGGGTGAGGTCCACCACCACACATCAAATGCCCAAATCGAACGTTGCCCATAACTCATGATGTACATGTCAGATTTATGCATAGGACATGGCATTGGAACCATGGCGCCAATACGGACAAGATGGAATAGGTTTCGGGTCGATCCAAGTCGAGTCAATGTGATCGAACTCAATGATGACTGTAAACACTACCTAAAGGTCACCAGCCGACAGGATTCGACCAGTAGGACCACATGACCTAAAGCAACGGCATACACACTTGTGTTAGGTTCTTACAAGGACTTTAGTACCATTACTAGACCCTTGACTATTCTTCTTCAAAAGGATGTTCCATTTAAGTAGACAGATTAATGTGCAAGTGCTTTTAACAAAATTAAATCATCCCTTACCAATACACCTATCCTACGTCCACCAGATTGGATACTACCTTTTGAACTAATGTGCGATGCAAGTGATTATGCCATAAGGGCTGTTTAGGCCAAAGGAAAGATAAACGGGCATATGTTATTCACTATGCGAGTAGAACTCTAAACTCGACCCAAGTGAACTACTTAATAACTAAAAAAGAGTTACTTACAATAGTTTTTGCTTTGGGTAAGTTTAGGTCGTACTTAGTGAGATCCAAAGTAGTCATTTTCACGGACCACTCAGCTCTTAAATATTTGCTATCGAAGAAGGATGTAAAGCTGAGACTTTTAAGATGGATCCTCCCACTCTAAGAATTTGACTTAGAGATAAAAGATAAGAAAGGAGTAGAAAACGTAGTGGCTGATCACCTTTCTAGATTAGTGTTAGATGATTCTACTGAGGAGATGCATATCCAGGACACTTTTCTTGATAAATAATTATTTGTGATCTTCAAATTTTCTTGGTATGCGAATATAGTGAACTATCTTGTGACGAGAAAAATGTCATATCATTGGAAGTCACAAGATAGGAAGCATTTTGAAACTGAGGTTAGGAACTTCTTCTGAGATAACCCCTATTTATATGAATATGGACTGATCAGATATTTAGACATTATGTCCCAGAGGATGAAGTTCAGATTGTTATTTCCTTTTGCCACATGGAAGCATGTGGTGGCCATTTTTTTGCTAAGAAAACCACTGTAAAAATCTTGCAGTGTGGTTTTTACTGGCCTATCATGTTTAAAGACACCCATGCTTTATATGTTTCTTGTAATAGATGTCAAAGGTTGGGAAAAGTGTCCCGGCATAATATGATGCCTTTATCCCCAATTTTACCATTGGAGATTTTCAACTGTTGGGGTATTGATTTTATGGGCCTATTTCCATCTTCTTTTAGATTCTTTATATATTGGTTAGTGTGGACTATATTCCAAAGTGGATTGAGGCAGTTCCAAGTAGGACCAATGACAACAAAGTGGCCATACGATTCCTCAAGGAAAATATTTTTTCTAGATTTGAAACTCTAAAGGTCATCATTAGTGATGGCGGGTCTCACTTTTGTAATAAGACATTTGAAGCTTTAATAAAGAAATATGGCATCAAACATAAAGTGAGCACCCCTTACCACCCACAAATGAGTGGGTAAGCTGATATTTCTAACCGGAAAATCAAACACATTTTGGAGAAAACTATAAGGCCAGATAGGAAGGATTGGTCCCTCAGACTATCCGACACTTTATGGGCTTATATGACTGCTTATAAGACCCCGATTGGAATGTCTCCATATAAATTGGTGTATGGGAAGGCTTGCCACTTGCCAGTGGAATTGGAACATAGAGCATAATGGGCAATAAAAAAATTAAACTTTGATATGAACCAAGCAAGTGGATAAAGGAAATTAAAGTTGAATGAATTAGAGGAGCTGAGGAGAGACTCCTATGAAAATTTTAAAATATACAAAGAAAGGACCAAATACATTTTGAAGAAAAATTTTGAACCTCAGCAAAAGGTCCTATTGTATAATTATCATCTCTAATTCTTTCTAAAAAATTAAGATCAAGATGGACAGGCCCCTTCATTGTGAACAGTGTATATACTCATAGGGCTATTGAAATTGAGAATCCATATAATGAAAATGTGCACAAGGTTAATGGTCAAAGATTGAAGCCTTATGTGGAAAACTTTCATTTGAGAGAGGAATCCGTCCCTCTTCATGAGCCAGAATATTCAGATTAATGCTCCTAGTCTGATGGAGCATTTATGTAGGATTTGTATCATGTTCATTTTTTTTTAAATGTCACCTAACAGGTGAGTTGTTCATGGTAGGTACTATCCACCCTTTCTTTTATTTTTATTGTTCTCTACATTACATTATCATTACATTGGGGACAATGTAGATTTTAAGTTGGGGGGTGTGGATAGTTATCCATGTGAGTTTTTTTTAGGTTTTAGTTTTTTTTTTTTTTTTTTAGGTTTTAGTTTTTTTTTAAAATTTAAGGTTTCTGGGAGATTTTTTCAACATTTTCAAAATAATATGTTTATATATAAGAATGTGAACATGATATTTTGCGAATTCCAAAGGCGAAGTTAATACCTATTCTAAGTTGATAGTAGTTAGAATTCTGGTAACTGAAAATTATAGACTTAAGTTCAATTTTCTAATCACTAGTTTAGAATGAGTTGTAATTTGATGTACTGAATTCACAATACACCCTAGCTAACTAAGTGAGGAATATGATATGTGAATTAGAATAATAAATTTTGATTCAAACAAGGTTGAATGAACTAATACCATTGATATATGTTTAAAAGAGAGAATATTGAAGCAAAAAAAAAATAATGGAAAAAGAAAATTTTATTAAAAAGAATGTAATGACCATAACAATTGTGTCAGTAATCCAGAGTAAGGATACCTAAGTATCCATTACTGTTACCATTATAATTACGATACCTTAGGTTATGAAGCAAACCCAGTGGGAATCTTTATCTAAGGGTGGTCTATAATAATGAGGATATGATTATAAAAGAAGAATGGCATAAATGAAATAAGATAACTAAAGATTTCATATTCTTTGGATGATTGGAAGGAGTTATGATAGGAAACATGCATATTTCTCAAAGTTAGACTACTGTCACCAAGCACCTAAGTATATTGGATCATAACTATTCTAAAATTTGATTAGGTCTTTGAACTCAAGGATGTAATAGATTAGAAAAATGATGTTATAACTAACTTCAGACTTAAGGTAAATATTGTTTTATTTTGGAATTCATATGATGAATGGAGGCATAATTGTATAAATTTTTAAGTATTAAACTATTTTTCATGTTTTCAATGTTTGTAGGTAACATTTCTGAAAAACCTCACGAGACTATAACTCGTCCACTAGGGGAAACTTAGGGGTTTAAAGGCTTGTTGTATATGTTAAACGCAATTGAAATTAGCTGCGAAAATGGTGTAGTTTTAATTTTTCTAGGATTAGTTTTTATTTTTATTTCTTCGCTTATTTTGCTCAGGACTAGCAAAATGCTGGTTGGGGGTGTGTTGAGACTCAAATATTACATAATTTTCCCCATTTATATTTTGGTTTTATGAACATGAATCAGCTTAATATTTTATTTTACTCATGTTTGTATTGCAAGGTAAATTTAAGAGCTTGGATTAAAAAGGAATCCTGAAATTGTCCTGAAAAAGTGTATTCTAAAACTTTGAAGTCTATTTTGGAAAACTGTACAAAGTGAAGTTTATTTTAGCAAACTGCGTAAATTTGAGGCGGTTTTTAGAGTTTTCTAACTTGGTGCGAAAGTTAAAGTTCCCCACTTATATATACGGCTTCCCAAGGCATTCTTAAGCATCATTCAAGGAATTCTAAAGTAAGATCTACGGTTTTTAGAGAGTTTTTATTTAGGGTTTTTGGAAAGTTTCATAGTTTTTCTTTACAAGTTTTTTGTTCTTTCTTGTTACTTTTTATTTCTGCAATTTAATTATGTTTTTCTAAGTTCCCTCTAGCCCAAGCTAGAAGGGAAACACATTGGTTTAATGTTTTCATAGTTATGATGATTGATTGTTTCAATGATGAGAAGAATGGTGTACGCATGTTATCTATTATTTAGGTTTAATTTTTTTTATCCTAATCTGAGATCCATATGTTTCCATCATATGAGATCCACATTGATAGATAGGCTTACCTGGATCAATTAGATTTCCTACATAGGAGAGGTTCTCAACCTGACACATTTCTTTGATTCGTTATCTTATAAATATGAATTCTTAAAATCACTTGCACTTAAGAATATATATATCAATGGTGCAAATCCATGATTTTCTAATCTTTTATATCATTTATTTAAAATGTTTAAATTTTTTTATTTTCCGATTAGGCCGACCATAGTGCTCGGAGCCTAGTTGTGTTATCCAAGACATCATGATTTTGGAACATTAACCTATGTGTGGAACTTTGAAGCTTGGGTGTTGTTTTAATTCAATTGAATTACATCCATTCAAAACTCCCAAAATTAAATCATCAGTTTAGTTTTTTATTACTTAGTTTGTTTTGCGTTTGATTTTCTCCTTCTCGCAATTCATCTCCCTATGGGATCGACCCTTTATATTCACGGGATACTACTTATGAACCTCTGCACTTAGAGGCAAGCAATCATAAGGATAGAGAGAGAGAGAGAGTGGGAAGAGAGATCGATAGGAAGAGAGAGAGAGGAGGGAGAGAGATCAACAAGAAGAGGGAAGAGGGAGAGATCTATAGGAAGAGAGTGAGGAGAGAGGGGACTAGGGTGAGAGAGGGACATAGGGAGAGAGAGAGAGAGAGAGAGGTGAGTTAAGGCGGCGCTTGCCCTAACTTTCACCAGCGCTATTGGATAAGTACGCTGCCTAAACTATGTGGGGGCCACCGTGGATGTGTGGGGTTTATCCAATCCGTCCATCCATTTTACGAAATAATTTTAGATCATGAGCCAAAGAATGAGGCAGATCCAAAGCTCGAGTGGACCCCACTGTAGAAAACAGTGGGGATAGAATGCCTACCATTAAAACTTCTTTGGGCCATAGAAGTTTTTTATCAAGCTTATATTTATGATTTCCCTTATTCCATGTCTATATTAACTCATAAATAGGTTGGATCTCAAATAAACGTCGTGATGGGCCCTAAGTGGATCTGAAATAAACATCGTAGTGAGCCCTAAAAGGGTTTCAATGGTGAGTGTGACTATCCCACTCTTTTCTATGGTGGGGTCCACTTGAACTTTGGATCTACACCATCAGTCAGATGCACCATTCCATGGTGACCCTTGGGCTTAAAAATAAAGTCAATCCATGACTTGGGTGGACCACACCACAGACTATAGTTGAGAGGGGTTTCTCACGCCGTAAAACATTCATAATCATATATTGGGCCCACCTATATGTGATTCACAAATCCAGCCCATTCATTATGTGTGTTCCACTTGGATGAGGGGTCAGACCAAGTTTCAGTCGCATCCACAACTCATGTGGGCCCCACCAAGTGCTTTTATATCTTTTAAGATGTCTTCACATAGTTTTAGATGCTATGGCCCACCTGAGTTTTGTATAAGGCTGATTTTTTTAGACATCTCATAACCTAAAGGGGACACATTAAATGCACGGTGTTGATATTCTACACACATCATGATGAGGCCTACATAACTTGACCTTCCCATCAGGTCAACCTTATAGTACCATTTCCCTATTTAGGAAACTCCTTCGAGGGTGCTACGCTTCCCATGTAGGGGCCACCTTGATGTTTGTATTGTATCCAGACCGTCCATCCATTTGGAAAGATTGTTTTAGGGCATGAGCCAAAGAATGATATAGATCCAAAGCTCAAGTGGACCCCACTGCATAAAACAATGGAGACAGTGACACGCACCGTTAAAACCTTCCTAGTACCCACTATGATGTTTATTTTAGATTTAATCTGTTCATAAGTTAACAAATACGTGGATAAGGTAAAACACAAATATTAGTTTGATCAAAACCTTTTGCAGCCGATAAGAAATTTTTAATGGAAGGCATTTAATCCCCACTTGTTTTTTCTGGTGGAGTCCACTTGACCTTTGGATCTACCTCATTCTTTGGCTCATGCCCTAAAATGATCTCTCCAAACGGATGAACGGTGTTGATACAACACATATATCATGGTGGGGCTAACAAAACTTACTGACGTCATTTCTTAGGTTTTCACGAGGTCAACAAGTTGTGGCACAATTTTGAGTTGAATATTTGGCCCAATTTAGAAATCTAATCCATTCACTTTAGTTTACTAATCAAGAGCTTCGATTGACCAGTTACTCACCCCAATCAGGCTACAGATGAGAAGGATATTGAGCATATAAGATTGATCAACAACATGATGGGCCATATCTTGCGATCCAATGGTTAGATTTGAGTGAAATTTAATTTAAAAATTTGAAGTTATTTACTCTTCAATCTAGACTGATCAAATTGTCCAAGATCTGATCAAGATCTTGACAAACTGATCGTGCCCATTTAAAGAGTGTTTTGGACGAATCTGATTCGTTTCAAGTCATAATGGGCTGGACTTTGTAGTCTATGTAAATAGCACGTTATGAATACATTTGACCGTTCAGATAAACTTTAAGATGTCTTGATCATAGAATTAGATCAATCTCGTCATTATAAGTTATTCTTGCCATTGCAATTCATTATTAGTTATTCTTGCAAGTTCTTTTTTTTTTTTTTTTTCAAAATCACTTCTTTTTTATCGTTTTTTTTTTTTTTCAAAATCTCAAATTTTCTCAAACATTGTCAAATTTTCTTCAAAATTTTGAACTTTTTTTCAATAATCACAATTTTATTTTTTAAACGTCCTAATTTCTTTTTCAAAATGTCAAATTTTTGCCAAAATCTCAGTCTTTTTTACATCTCAGTTTCTTTTTCAAAATCTGAAAATTTCACAATCATTATCATTTTTTTTTCAATTTTTTAATTTTTTTCAAAATCTATCATTGTTTCCAAACTTCTCAATTTTTATTTTCAAAATAACAATTTTTTCAAAACCTCATTTTCTTTTATGAAACTTCTTAATTTATTTCAAAATACAAAATCTCAATTTCTATATACAAATCTCAAAAAATTTTCAAACATATTAATTTTATCGAAAATTATCAATATTTTTGAAAATGCATTTTTTTTTTATATTCAAACTTCAATTTAACTAGTCACTCTCCACGATTGGCTTTCAAGCAAGAAAGATTTTGGGAGGACAAAATTGATCAACAACATGATGGACCATATCTTGTGATCCAATGGTCAGATTTGGGTGAAATTTAATTTAAACATCTGAAGTTTTATTTACTCTTTAAACTAGACCAATCATATTGTCCAAAATCAGTCTAGATCTAGACAAACTGATCATGCCCATTTAAAGAGTGTTTTAGATGGATCTGATTCATTTTAGGTCATATTGAGCCAATTTTTCTTCTTTATCCTAGTTAGCACGCTCCGAACATATTTGACCGTTCAAATTAACCTTAGGATGGCCTGATCATAGAATTTGATCAATCTCATAGTTATAAGTTATTATTGCAATTACGCTTCATTATACTTAGGCTATCATTTTTTCACAAGTAAATTTTTGTGTGCATAAACAGTAAGAGGTTCAATTAGTGGATGTGCCTAGTAATTTAGTAAAAAATCTTAATTTGTTTCACAGATAAATCTTAATTTCCTTTTAAAAATCAATTTCTTTTTCAAAATGTAAATTTTTTTAATCATAATTTTTCTTTCAAAACTTCTAACAAAATCTCATTTTTGTTATCAAACTTTAAATTTTTTTTTAAAAAAAATCAAAATACAAATTCTGAATTTTTATTCTCAAAATCTCAATTTTCATTCTCAAAATCTTTTTTTTTTTTCCGTCAAACTCAATAATTTATTCAAACTTCTCCAAATTTCCGAGAAGCGGATTTTTTTATTTTTTTTTCAAAAGCACCATTTTGTTTTCAACTTTTCAATTTTCTAATTCAAAATGACAATTTTTTTAACAAAATCTCAATGTTTTTCTAAATCACATTTTTTTTTTCAAAATCTCAATTTTTCTCAAACATCATCAATTTTTTTTTTCAAAATCATAATTTATTTATTTTTTTTTACTTCTCAATTTTTCTTTTCAAAATGTCAAAAATAAATAAATTTATAGTCTCAATTTTTTAATCTTATTTTATCTTCAAATTTTTGATTCTTTCAAACTTCGCCATTTTCTTTTTTTAAAATAAATTTTTTTGAACTAGTTAAATCTTATCGAACTTCTCAATTTTTTTTTCAAAACACAAAATCTCAATTTCTTTTTCAAAATATTTTCATTTTTCAAAGTTGTCAAATTTTACAAATTTTTTTAATCTTTTAAATTATCTTTTTCAAGATATCATTTCTTTTTTGAAATCTAATTCTTTTTTCAAAATTATGAACTTTATTCAATTTTCTTAATTTTATTTTTCAAAATATTGATTTTTATTAAATCACGATTTTTTTTTTCAAAGTCTCAAAATTTCTCAAACATTGTTGGTTATTTTTTAAAAATAATTTCTCAACAATTTTTTTAATCATAAAATATTTTAAGCTTCACAATTTTCTTTTTCATATGATATTGCAAAGCATTTAAATATTAGTTTAAAGAAAAAAATAAAATTAATAGTAATTTCCACTCAATTGATATAAAAAGAAAACAAAAAATCATTGCATTCAATCGATTGATACAAAAATAATCTTAGATACAAGTAAATAGAATTAAACCACTAAAATTCTATTAAAAAATAGTTCTTAAACTACAATAAAACACAATTTTGCACCATAATCTAAAAAAATAAATATATAAACAATTGGTTAGGGTAAAAGTCAATTTACGATGGACCATGATCCGTTGCAAAAGAAACTAAAATCCTTCATTAAGTGTTTTTTTGGGCGGTAATTTGCAACAGATTGAAATCCATCGTAAAATCCCAATTTGCGATAGATTAAATTCGTCATAAATCTCATTTTAGCAACTGATTTTGGTTCGTCACTTAACCACCATAATATCCAGAAAAATGTTGAGAAAAATGTTGCGGGCGACGAACATTTTCCATTAGCAACGAACCAAGTTTGTTGTCAAAGCAAGCCCTTTTTGCAACGAACAAAATCCGTCATAAAATCAGTTTCAAAATTGCTATTTTGGAGTAGTGCACTTTATTCAAGGATGCTAACGAATTTTGTAAAGCTTGTAAGCATTGTCAAAAGTTGGGTGGACTGTCCCGTTAAAATATGATGCCTTTGAATCTCATTCTTACCATTAAAGCATTTGATTGTTAGGGCATTGATTTCATGAGTCCATTCCCCCAATCATTCGAAAATTCTTACATATTGCTTGTAGTTGACTATGTTACTAAATGGGTCGAAGCGATCCCGTTTCGAAATAATGACCATCACACTATCATTAAAGCATTTGATTGTTAGGGCATTGATTTCATGAGTCCATTCCCCCAATCATTCTTTCTCAAGTCATTATTAGTGGAGGAACCCACTTTTGTAACAAACCATTTAAATCATTAATGAAGAAATATGGCATCTCCCACAAAGTGAGTACTCCTTATCACCCGCAGAAAAATGGTCAGGCTGATATTTCTAATAAGAAAATTGAACAGATTTTGAAGAAAATAGTAAATCCCGATCGTAAAGATTGGTCAATTTGATTGACCGAAGCATTATGGGCATACCATACCACATATAAAACCCCTATAGGAATGTCTCTCTTTACACCTATTTATGGGAAAGCTTGTCACTTACCTATGGAACTGGAGCATAAGGCATATTAGGCAATAAAGAATTTTAACTTCAATCTGGACAACATTAGCATGCTGCGCAAATTACAAATCAATGAACTTGAAGAGATTTGGAATGATGCACACGAGAGTTTAAGAATTTACAAGGATGGGATGAAGAAGTTCCATGACCAGAACATCCTTCAGAAAACATTCGAGCCACAACAAAAAGTCATTTTGTACAATTCTAGACTTCACTTATTTCCGAAGAAACTGAGATCCCGTTAGACTAGTCCCTTTATAATTAAATTTGTTTATCCTCATGGGGCTGTTGAGATTGAAAATCCAATGAATGGTAACATGTTTAAAGTAAGCGGTCATTGACTCAAGCCATTTGTTGAGAAATTTGATTCAGAGGACATGTCCATCCCTCTGATTGATCTTGTGTATCAGGATTGATCTTCTAACATGATGGAGGTGTAATTAGATTTATTGCTTTCTTAAAATTAGGATTAGGATAGATTTTTCTTTAGTTATTCATGCTTATTAGTTTGATCTCTTACATAGTAAAGTGTTTGAATATTGCTGCATTCTTCCTTCTCAGGTAATATCTTTCTAACTCGTTCCTCCTTTATTCTCTTTGTCTCATGTTGAGTTGATTGCGTATTTCTTACATTGAGGATAATGTAAATTCCAGGTTAGGTGTGAGATTAGATAGATCTAATTAGTATTTTTCTAGTTTTCGAGCTAAATTTTTCAAAAAAAATTGAATTTTTTTTTTTTTCAAAACTCCCTTTGGAAAATGAATTTTTGTGTGATGTGAATGCTTGTTGAGTATTATGACAAGATATGGAATAAATCTTTGTTAATCTATAGTCTAGTTAGTTAGTAGACTTTTGACTCAGTTCTTCTTCATTAGTTGATTAATATAAAATTATAAACATCAATTGAGTCTACCTCACAGTCCACATCTAACCTATGTTTTGTAAAGTTGTTTACTTTCTAGTGTTAACATATGAATTTTTTAAATGTGATTAGGAACCAAGTCTGGAGATCATTATCTACCTAAAAAGTGCTAAAAGAAGAAAAATGAACCAGTAAAACATAGTGAGTTCGAGCTTGGATGCCTATTATATGCGTGTTTTAATGAAAAATTCATGAAAAGAAAAGGAATGATAATAGGTAAATGCCATCGATATAAAATTAAAAGCTGAAAAATAAGTGAAAAAATGAGATAAGATCGAAATCAATACTTGTCTTGAGCTTCCCACTTTAAGGTAATGAACATGGATGATATTATGAAAGGTAAATCAATCTTATGGAATTATGAGTTAGAGATCACTAAGCATACTAAAATCTTGATGTTTTGACTTGTTCTATTGGTTAAGTGATGAATGAGATCTTAATTCATTTGTTTTCTATGGATATTAGAACCTAGATCATTCATGTTTCATTCTCATGACTTTGAGTGTTAAGCACATATATGAAGCTTGCACAAAAAATTATTGTCTAAAGGAGAATTGGAATTTGAATTTTGAAGATTGTTTTACACATGTTTTGCTCGGGACTAGCAAAATACTAGTTGGGGGTGTGTTGAGTGTGAAATATTGCTTATTTACCCCTTAATATACATTAGTTTTATGAACAAGATAATTCTTAATCGATCTTTTTATACATGTTTTCTCTTGCAGGGTGATTTTGAGAACTTAAAGTGAAAATGATGTTAAAAGCATGGATTTGATGCTCAAGAATTACCAAGATAAGGGATGGATGCTTGAAGGTTAAGATTAAAGATTTTAAGAGTCCAAGATCTAAGAAAACCAAGTGAAGAAGGAAAAAATTCAAGATTACAAAGTTTAAAAATCTGGAGCTGCTAAACTTGACAGTTCGATGCCATTGAAGGAGGCTCGATCCCATAAAAAGATTAAAGAAAATCAAGTTTGGTTGTTGGACATATGGATGCAATTCTCGATCCCATTAAAGATCCATTCGATCATGTTAGTGCACTTATTTGCACTCATGTTTGTCAATTACATGACTAGTTGTGTCTTGTAGTCGGATGAGTTCTTGATAAGTGAAGACCAGCGACGTAACCGAATCAGAAGCATCAAAGCCACATTGAAGACAAAGAACTACTTCTGCGATTTTGACCTCGCAAACTAGATGATCCCAACCCAAATAGGAATATCTACATAGGTCATCTATTCTAAGCCAATCCCAAGTCCATATTTTATATCTCATAGTCTTGGGTTTTGCATATCCCAAGTTATTGAATGATTAAAAGGACAAAAAGGAAAATCTATCCACTTTCAGTAGAAAGAAGGTGTCACTGAATGGCACCTTCTGTATCACCGAAGATACTTTCCGTGTTACTGAAGGGGCTCAAAATAGTCCAGTAAGCTTACAACGTTAATTCAGTGTCACCGACTAGATATTTCGGTGACACCAACTGCCACCGACGAACAAAGTTCGGTGCCACCGAAAGGGACTTATTTTGATCAGCAACTTGAGGAATTTAACAGATAGACAATTCGGTAGCACTGAAACAAGTTCAGTGACACCGAAGGTCACTTTGGTAGCACAATAAAATAGCCATTTTATAGTCATTTTCTATCCATTGGAAGCTTTTATCTATAAAAGTAGTCTGTAGAAACTTGCAAAATTAGTGGAAATAGGCACTATAGAGTCTCTAGTGTATCCCAAGATTATCCTAGCCCATTTAGACTCTATCCATATGAGTTTTATGGTCTCTTTATTATGATCTTTCACTCTTATGAGCATTTAAAGCTTTGATTAATAAAGAACATGAACTCGTACCTTCTCTAGAGTACAAAGACCAAACCAATAGGAATATGCTTGGTTTTTTAATACTCTAGAGCATCCATAGGTTGAATCTCTTAAGAAATCCACTCATTATCTTAGATAAGACATTCAACGAACTCCCATAACCTTGGTCACCTTTATAGGTACATCTTATGCAATGTTCTTGATCACGAAGTCGAGCCAACAAGTAAATCCAAGCAACACGATTAGGGGAGCACTGGGAAGTTAATTCAAGTTTGAGAGCGTAAAGATTTTGGAACCCGAGACAAGCTACAAGAGATAACTCAATCCAACAAGTAAGTGTCATTTTAAGAGTTCAAAAGTCTAGTCTCTTTCCTTGTGTAGGATTGAGGCTAAGAGTTTGTCATCAACAAACTCAAGTAGGTTCCTAGTGTGGGACCTTGGCCGGTGGGCCTAAAAGTAGGTGCCTTGTGTGGGACCTTAGTCGGTGGGCCTAAACGTATGTGCTATCACGCCACAGACTCGATAACCAGAGTCAAAAGGAACCCAATAGCCGGTTCTAACCGCAATAGCCTCCGTAGTACCCCATTCTCGGCTCCTAAGGCAGGTTCCAATTCTGAGATCCCACAAGGAGGATTTTCATAACCATATAACCATTTCTAATATGAGCATACCCAAGATCACAGCAAGTATATCTAAAAATAATAAAGACACTTATCATAAAATCCACTATAAATTTGAACTTTTATAAGTACAAAGCAAAAAGGAATACATCTGATACCAAAAGAAGTAGGAAGAAGATCTACAACACTGGGGGTCCTCAGCTCAACTCTAATCCAAGCTTTGTTGCTATGATGCTGATCGAAGATTGCCTGCACGCATCGATCGTGCATAAGCTTATAGAAAGCTTAGAGGGTGGTGAAAGTGTGTGACAATAGTGCGTAGAAGAGTAATAGAAGATATGGGAAGAGAAAGCATGATCCATGATAATATCACTAGCCTTACCGAGGCTTATCATGAATACAATGCAATGAGTACTAGGCGCCATACCAAGGCGATGCATAAAGGGGCTTAAGTAGCCAATGTGAATGCAAATGCGAAGTGATACCAGTGCTCATATTCAATCCACATATCAAGTACATTTCCAATCATAAGAAAATCACCGGGGTCCAGTACACTACTAGATGACTGCGCTCTCTAGACCCGCACAGTCAAACGAGTGTTAGAGACCTAACTACCCGCCTGTGAACAGCTAATCACCAATAAGGCTCGATGACAGTGAACCCATTTACGAGGTAGTCATACTCAGCCTAGCAACGCCTCCTCATACTACGCAGATAAGGCCACACCCCTACCCAACCGACTACACGACAGTGGGAGTCGCGGCCTGACAGTATAAGGCTCTCGTGCGCTCATAGTTTTCACTAAGTCATGGCATTGGGGCAGATCCTTGGTACCATGGAAGTTTTAAGAATTTCACCCATGGGCATCCTATGCACCTGATATGCTCAAATACATTTTCGGTGTTCACACATACGGCCATCCATGAATATCTTTACGGAGGCAACGCCCTAATGAAACAAGGGCAGTATCATCATGAAATGCGATGCCAATACATGAGTCACACATACAGATCATGTACTAGCTTCAGACACTCAATGTGCACAAGGGGAGAAACTTCATCCCTCTATGACCACCACACAATGCAATTAATTCACACAGATGATACATATGGGTCACAATGATGTAAGTGCGATACCTGTAGAATATATTCCTCCTTCCTAAGGAGGGACAAGGTCTAGATACATAAACAGGTACTCTAAGGAGAATTGAAGTCCTCAAGTGAGGGCCCAATACTTTGGGATGACCCACAAGCTAGGAGAGTCATAAAGCCTCAAGGAGGAAACGGTCCTAACAAGGTCCAAAGTGGGCCTTCAACCACCTACAGGGCCCTATAGGCCTACCTTAGGGCCACTAAGGAGGACATCCAACCTCAACTAAGTCCCAAAAGGTAGCCCGCTAACTACACGCATGTGAAACAGGGCTCAAGGCCTAAACAATCTGGGCCTAGTGGGCCATACACAAGGCCCAACACTTAGGTAATATGGTGGGCCCTCAAGCAAGTTTTAGGACCAACCATAAAGATCATAAGACTACTTACTGTTGTGGGCCTAACGGGCAGCCCATTATTCCAACATATGGGAAATCCTTATATTTAAAACAATTAAGTTGGGCCTCACATCTTGGCCCAAGTATGGATTTATTTTAATGGGTAAGCAAGGGCCCAACTACTTGGATATTTGGCTCATAAAACCCATCACAATGGCATGATAAATGTAGACCCCAAGGGTCTAATGGCCTATCAAAAGTTCCAGCCCAACCAAGGCTATATGGTCCAACAATTAGCTAGGAGTGTGGACTCAATAAAAACCCAACTGGGGTGGGCCTCAAGTATGCACTAATTAAGCCTAAAATCTAATTAAAAATAGTATAAGATATGTGTAATAATGTCTCCAAAATTGGTGGATCATGCTGCTCCAAAACGTTTATTTATGGGCAGCAACCACTGGCCTATTGCTAAAATTCCAGCCCACCCACAATCTGGGCTTGCTGGAAATTCAAAATTAATTAATTTATATTTTTATTTTAGTTCCTGGTGACCCATACATGTCACAGGGGGTCCATCAAATGAATGGAGTAGATTAAACACATAAGTTAGGTGGGGTATGCTGCTGGACTGGACGTCTAACAGCAGCCCAATGGGCCTGGGCATCCCATGGTGGGCAGTCCAAGGGGCCCAAGTAAATTCCCCAAAAACTCATTCAATGGGCCCCAAATGGGTACTACAAAAGGGAAGAATGATCACTCCCCCTATAGACCCCATAATGGATGAACTATGGACACAAAACACATCAAGGTGGGCCCACAAGGTGGCCTAGATGGCCAGCCAAGGCTGGACGCCCCAGCCTGGGCATCCCAGCCTGATAGGCCACTCTAGGCCGCACCAAGGGTGGTACAGGGGCCTGATGGTCTTAAAATTTTGCAGGGTGGTCCTTCCATGGGAGGGACACACCTATACAAAATTTTGTGAATTTTTTCTAATTATAAGTATTTTAATTAATTTAAAGAAAATAGACTGTCCAGAAAATTTGTTTAACCTGGACGTCCCAGCTAAGTGGGCCGGTCCAGCCCTTGTCTCAGTGTGCACAGAGGTCTGTTGGCCCCAAAAATTGGTAGGTGGGTTCTACCATGGGTGGGACACCTCTCTATAAATTTTTCAAATTTTTGTATACTCAAAAATATTTTAATTAAATTCGGGATTACAATCTGTCCAGAGTAAAATGTTGTTGTCCATGCAATGTTTATCCAATAAGGTGGGCCCAAACTTCATATAGGAGGGGAGCGATGGATGATTAGTATTTTTTCATTAAATATACCAAGGTGAGGTTTACAAAAGTGGCCCACCACTCAGAAAAATAAGCTGGAATTTGGGTTTTCCCCTCATTCTTTTGGGTTGGACGGTCCAACAAGGTGGACTGCCCACCCCTATTTGGGCCCCCTTTTCAAGTACCATTTCATGGGCCATCTGAGGTGTGATCCACCATACTTCAAGGTGGGGTGCACACCTTCATATCACACCCCACCATCATCAAGAAAAAAATAGTAGAATCATATATTAAATCCATACCAAACATCATCTAAAGCAGTCCATGTAAACAGTCCAGATTTTTGGATAGCAATACATGGCTGGACATATCAGCCTATATCTCAATAATCTCAGTAATTAAAAGGATGTGTGGCCTTTCTTAGTGGGCCCTACACATGTCCAGATCATAAACTAAGGTCAGGACACTTGCATGCACTAATTTAGGGTGTCCAAAAACCATGGAATAAGGTGGTAGGGGTGTCCCACCCTTGCTGAATTTTTGGGACGTCCTAGGCCTACCAAGTGGGCCACACACATTATCATCTATAATAATAAGAGAAAGGAGAAGAAGAAATACAACCCGACCATTGGGGTAGGGCCCCACCAGTAATGGGCCCTCCCAAGATTCAATCTCATCCATACAACTATGTAGATTGTACATGCAATAATAAACTAATGGATGCATGATCCATAACTAAAATGAGCGGTTGGGATGCCATCCCAACATGACTTCTAGGTTCTAGATACCCTTGGAATGAAGCAGATAATACAATATATCATGACGGGGTCCGTGGAGAATGACCCCATCATGTATCATGACTTGCATGTAGGATGGGCCAAAGGGCCACATCCATGAGGTCAAATGGGATCCCTACCATGGATTGGTGAGTCTCATATGATTCATTTATGAAGAAAAGAGAAGATTAAAGGTCAGGAAAAAAGTCAAATTTATATTCACCCACATGCAAAGCAAGCCTTCAAACTTCCACACTAAGGAGATCTTAAACCTAAAAAGAGATTTTAATGGTGGAGATCTATTTTTAGTGGTGGGATTGGAAGTATGTTGGGGATTAGAGGGCTGAAGAAAAGAGGGAGAAATGGACGTTGGGAGAGGGAGAAGTTGCTAACAAATGGAGGGAAATGTAGGGAAATGAGAAAGATAAAGAGAGAGAGAAAGGGGTCATGATGAGTTTGTAAGAGAGGTCATCATTGCATACGGAGGAGTTTATAATGCTTAGTCTTTAGGCTAGGCTTATGTAGTGTGTATTGAGGTGGGTGGTGTTTTCCATAGAACTTATGTGGTGTGTGTGTAGTGTGTATAGGGACTTGCGCCAAAGAGGTGGTCCACATGCATTGCACAAAAGTGGGCCATATGATTAAGGGTAATACTATGTAATGTTCATAACTTTTGATCCATATATTGGATGGACGCACAAGACACGTCATTAGAACGGCAACGATGATGCGAAAAAGATGGCATAGGTCTCAGGTCGATTCGAGTGGAGTCTACGTGAGTAGGCTTAAGGATGACTGCAAATACAATCCGAGGGTCGCGGGTCGTGGGTCGCCGAAATTCAACTGGTAAGACCACGGGACCACAAGAAATGAAATGCATACTCACACACACAGACACACATGCACATGCAGGAACTCGGGTCAGGTCTTACAGGTGCCTTATGTGGGACCTTAGCCGGTAGGCCTAAACGGTAGGTGCCTAGTGTGGGACCTTGGCCAGTGGGCCTAAATATAGGCTTTAGGTGTAGGACCTTTACTCTTGCGAAGAGCATAAATTATGTCCTTAGTGGAGGACTGTAAAGGTTATTGGTGAGCCTGTTTAAAACTATTGATAGTGAAATCTAGTGCACTCTGGGATTGAGTGTGGATGCCGGGAGTGGAGTAGGCACGTAGCTAAACCACTATAAATGCTTGTATTTAGAATTGTTATTTGTGCATCTGGTTAATGATATTTATATATGCTTGAATGTTTAATTTAGTATACATGATTAAATGAATACGATTCATTGATAGGAAGCACATTCCACACACAAGCACGCAATACTAGGCTAGTCGTTATATTCTGCATATCCTTTATAGCCTTTGTGATTGGAACCCCTAACTAGCTTGGAAGCCATTAGAATTATTTTGCCTAACTTGGTTAAAATTGAATGATTATTTAAGTTAGGCAATCAGGACTTTAAATAGGTAAAAATAATTGAAAAGGTCTTATTCACCCCCTTTTAGGACATTGCCTCATATTCACTCTTCAGTAACCGCAATTTCAATTAGTATTAAAGCGAGGTTCCTCTAAAAAAGGTCTAACAACCTAGAGGAAGATCTTAACTAAAGAAAGAATTATGGGTAAAGGAGAGGGGCTATCTGTCTCATGACCACCCATTTTTAATGGTACAAACTATTCATATTGGAAGGCCAGAATGATATATTTCTCCAGGGCTTAGATGATGATGTTTGAGAGATTGTTGAAAATTGATATATTGCACCAACGGGACAAGTTGTTCTCGAGGATGACACAATAATCACCAAACCAAAACCAAAGGCCAAATAGACCCAGTATGACAAAGAGATAAGGATATGTAAAGCCAAAGCAATGAATGCAATCTGCTGCGAAGCTTCACAAGAAGTATTTCATCAAATAAGTATATGTCCAAACTCTAAGGCAGCATGGGAATTATTGGAAACTACCCATGAAGGAACCAATACGGTCAAATTGTCTAGGCTTCAACTCCTTACATCTCAATATGAACAAATAAAGATGGAAAAAGATGAGACGTTCATTGAGCTTTTCACAAAATTAAATTGTATATGCAACTCCATGGGTAGACTTGGAGAAAAAATTCTAGTACCCAAAATATGTAGGAAAATTCTGAGATCCCTACCGGAATGTTTTAATTCCAAGGTCACCACCATTGAAGAGTGTAGAAATATAGAAGAAATGAAAGTAGAAGAATAAGTAGCTTCCTTACAGACCTTTGAACTACACTTCAAACCGCTCACAAAATCCAAAAAAAACTGTTCTCAAAACCTCTAATAACCTGAATACAATAATAGAGGAAGAAGATAGTGAGAACAAAGATGGAGATGAGGAAGTTGCCCTCCTAGCTAAAAAATTCAAAAGATTCTTTAGTAGGAACCGTGGAAGACCATATAACAACAAGGGAGCTCAACCGGACCACAAGTGCCAAACTAGAAAATTCAACAACTCCAAAGAGCTTCAATGCTACAATTGTGAAAAGTTTGGTCACATCTCCCCGAAATGCCTTACAAAGAAATCCAAAGGAAAAGCTATGACAACCACCTGGGATAACACTGATGACTCGAATTCAGATTCAGATGAGTCAAGTAGTGATGGAGATATAAAATCATTGAAGATTCTCATGGCCTCCACCACTACAGTCAGTCCTAAAAATTCAGATGAGGAAGAAGAACTTGATCTTGAGGAAATTAAAAAGGGGAGCGGAATTAGAGTTGGAAGCATAACTTTTGACAATCTGATCAAGAAAATTGAACTTCAAGAATTAAAAGTTCAAAAATTAAAAAGAAAAAACAAGAAACTAAAAATGAAAGTAAAATATTCTAAACAAATAGCTAAACTAATCCGAAAGTTTACTCAAAGAAATGAAAATTTTGAGAAACTTCTAGATATGGAAAGAAAATCCAAAAAATATGACAAACCTAGGATATGAATCGGAATCCTCCTCTACCTTATCAATGATGACAAATTCAACTACTCCAAATTAGAAAGATCAGGTTGATTGCCATCACTGTGGAAAGATAGAACATTACAAATAGAAATGTCCTATGGTCAAGAAATTTGATGCTACTTCCAAGATAAATCACAAAGTCACATCTAAATCATTTGGAAGTCAATTAAAAAAATACTCCTCTAGGTCAAAGAAAATGGTTACTAAATGGGTAACACAAAATAAACACAAGTTCCTTGAAAATGACTCTGGCACTTGTAACATCTGGTCCATGTAAATCAACAGGTTTCCTTGACCTATCCTTTGATATACTTGTCAATAGGTCAGGAACTTTCAAAAAACAAAAGAGGGGAGATGTTAATATAAACAATAATATATATATATATATATATATATATATATATATATATATATATATATATATATATATATATATATATATATATATATATATATATATCTTTTTTGATGAAGGAGCAAATCACAGCTACTTAAAATTGATTCTAGATCCTTAAAAAGCATATTATTTTTGAATCAATTTACAAACAAATTCTTGGTCATCCATGGAGTTTAATAAAAAGTATGCTCATGATAAACAACTCCATATATAACAAGTATCATGCATTTCTTTTGAAATGTCATGTATAATATGATACTTGCTTAAAACCAAAGAAGGTTAATACACATATTACAATACTTATAACCTATTGATCAACCATTTCTAACAAATGATTATTGGTTCATTTGAACTAAATTGATATATCTGAGGATCATACCTCCTATATAAGCATTAGAGTCAAACTAAAGGATGAAGCCTGATGCTTGGTGTAACTGTTAAATCTGAGGATTCTTGGCCTCTAAACATTTTGATAATTTCATGCTGGATTTTCACTCTCAATTATACCATGGAATCCTATTTTAGAATTGTACATAGCAGGAAAATCAATCCTTAAAGATCTTTTGAGTTCCAAGAACACTTCGGTAACACTGAACTTACCTTTAGTGCTACCGAAATCGAGCCACGTCAAGTCATTTAAATCCTTCATTGCCTAGTTCTGCTAGACTATTTCTTATTTCTTCTAAAGTTCGATTGAAGGGTTATACAAATCAGCAAAAACCAAGTTAAATCCTATTGCTTTCTCCATACATCTTTAAACCCAAAACGCTTGACAGGTCATTTATCATTTTACTTCACTTTACATAATGGAGTCATCCTCGTCTAGAGAAAAGCTGATCTAAGAAGAAACATGACATTGAAGAATAAACCGGAACTAGGCAAAAACCCTAATCCTTCCAAGCCCATTACTGCAAAATTCTTATAAAAGATTGTGTGTGCAAAAATGTCACTGAAAAATTAACCCGATTAAACCTTGTCCCATTACACACTATCTGGGGGTTTTAATGTTGATTACAATGGTGAAAAATTTAAATCACTCCATACCACATATCAACTCTTATAAGGATACCATTGTTTTCCAAAACAACCTATTGAATTACAAATACACAAAAAAAAAAAAAATTTAAAAAAAAGGTTGTTTTGAAAGGAACTCACTGTATGATCTATATGTGCGTAAGTTCTTGTTTCTAGAGGATACAAGCATCTTTTCAAATTAGTTATTATTCTTGTACTGATTGTTTTAACTTATGATTTCAGCACAACATGGTCAAGAATAAAGGAAAGGAAGATGTGAAAGGAGAAACCTCATCTAGAAAAATTAGATCTTATACTCCTTATCCGCACTCTAATGCCGGGGCAAAAGAATTTACCCTTGATCAATTTATCAGACCTAGTCTCATAGAGTCATATAGGATAAATATCTATCTAAAATCAATGGCGTGGGACAACGTCCTTTATTTAGGAGGAGAAATACAATATGACCTTGTTTATCAATTTTTGAATTTTTTTCATAATACTCGAGATGATCCTCTATCGATCAGCATTAATTACATGAACCAAACTAAGGAGATGACTCCTTTGATGCTGGGAGAACTTCTGGATCTTCCAGTCACACATATCTCACCAACTGATCATTGCTTAGATGATCCAAGTGTCTGGAAAGAAGTCACCAAAACACTATGTAATAAGTCAATGATATTTGAAAACAGAAGAAACTACTTGTCCTCATTGCATCTGGACTCTAACACAAAAGCACTTCACGAGATACTGAGCACCAATGCATATCCCTGTGAAGTTTCTGGCGATATGATTTCGCCTGTTGCCCTAAATACCCTATGTGATATCTATCGAAGAACTGAAATATGTCTACCTACTCTAATCCTGAGACAATTAATTAAAACTATCAAAGGTATTCACCACATAAGTCTTCCCTTTCCAAGTATCATCTGCAAAACTCTCCAAGTTTCTAGCACTGCCACCTACTCGTGATACAATCTATCTCGCAGTGCTTCTTACCATGAAAAACTTACTCCAATAAAAAATCATTGAAACTCATCAGGAATACAAGAGTAGTGAAAAAGCTCAAGACACTCCCATGGCCGCTGGCTAGGACTCTTGTCGCACCCTAGTGCCTGCATCAAGTCCATTATCTGTTAGCACTGGGCGTCTTCTTCGCCAAAACGATCCAGCTCGTCAACATCTTAAAGGACAGTTAAATATAAAAGCTCACCTCCGGCAGTGTGAAAATTGACTCTCCAGGATTGAACTACGTCTTAATGTTATTCAACATACTAGGGAGCACATCACTGAACTACTTCTGATTCGTCATTCCTATATCTCTCCTTATGAGGGTGGATCGTCCAGATGATATTCATTGTGTTATTGTTAAATCATAGTACATTTTAATTTTGGATATTTACAACCTTTATGGCTTGTTGGTTTTTGGATGATGGTTTATTCTACCCAATCTTGGGGTAGTAATTTTGATGAATTTATATAATTATCTTTTCTACTCATATTAGATGTTCACAACCCCAAGTGTAGGTTCGCGATGTAGTAATAATCTCAATGAGACCGAGGTCAAATCCATAGGGACTAATCTCGTGTGCATTCTGAAAGTGAGTAGAACTAGAACTAGAAGAAGATGAAAACCTAAATATGGAAGTATAGAGAGTAATTGTGAGAGATTTAATGAAAAACTTACGAAATTCAAAGGTGGGAACTAGGGTTTCCAAGGATCCACTTGTATAGATCAAGGAGATCTATGCTTGATTCAAGGACATAACTGGAATCAGAGTCCCATCTTATCCAATATGAAGATATCTCAATAAAATCAAATTTGAACTTCCTCTAACCTAATTCTCAATGAATGAGAGGTGTGAAAACTGGAAGTGATTCCATAAAAAAACCATGTGTGAGACCCGACCCGAGTTCGCTTGTGTGCATGTGTGTGTGTGAGTATGCATTTTGTTCTTTTTGGTCCCGCGGTCCTACCGGTTAAATTTTGACAACCCGCGACCTTTGGGTAGCGTTTGCGGTCATCCTTGAGTCTGGTCACTTTGACCCGACTCGGATCGGCCCGAGACCTATGCTATCTCGTTCGTATCGTCGTTGCGATTCCAATGACGCATCTTGTGCATTCATCCGATTTATAGATCAAAAGTTGTGAGCATTTCATCATGTGGCCCACTTTTTGTACAAAAGCATATGGACCACTCTCATGCACAAGTTCCCATGCACACCACTCACACACACTATAATTTCCATGGAATAAACACTACCCATCCTAAACACTACCCACACCTAACCTACCCTACCAAGCATTGTTTGTATCACCATAGGTCATGATTTCTTTCTCTAACCAAGGAGAGAGAGTAATGATGACTCTCTTACAACCTTCCCTTCCTCTCTCTCCTCCTTCATTCTCTCATTTTCCTCTTCCATGGTGGAATTTTCAGCCCTCCCTCTCCCTATTTCCAGCAACTTCCCCTTCCTTTCTTCCTCCATCTAGCCACCTTGATGTGTTGAATGTCCCACCACCCATCCATGTAGGGTCCTTAGGGGATCAATCATAATTGCCCCCTTTTATTTAATTAGAATACATTAGGTGGATTTTTGGGCCAGATACCCCAGGCCCATAGGGCTGCCTACACATGGGACATCCCTGCCTTAGGCTACTGTTGGGCTTGCATTCTAACAGTCTGGCCCATTTCATATATGTATTGTATATCCTCTCTCATCTGGTGGGGCCCATAGTGATGTGTGTGAGCCATCCAGAATTAATTATACTAAGAAATACTTCTAATGTTGAACTCCAACCAACCCAGAAATTTGGGTGGGCTGGAATTTGGCATTGAGCCCAATAACTGTTGCCTATAGATGTTCTTTGGGGCAATATGGCCCACTAGATTTGAGGAGGATTTATGTCAGTATCTTATCATCTTATTTTTATTTTTTTTTGGGCTTAATTAGTGTATGATTAAAGGCCCATCCCAAATAGGATTCTTATTGGGCTAGTCTCTTAGTTAAGTATGGGCCTTATAGCCTTGGTTGGGCTGGAACTTTTGATAGGCCCATTGAACCCTTGGGTCCTATATTTACCATGTCATTGTGATGGGCCTTATGGGCCAAATACTCAAGTAGTTGGGCCCTTGTTTGCCCACTATAATAAATCCATACTTGGGCCGAGATGTGAGGCCCAACTTACATGTGTTAAAAATTTAAGAATTTCCCATATGTTGGGATAATGGGCTGCCCATTAGGCCCACCACAATGAATGAACCTATGACCCTCATGGTTGGGCCCTAACCTTACTTAAGGGCCCACCAGGTTGCCTTTGTTTTTGGGCTTAGTGTATGGCCCACTAGGCCATGGGTTGATTGTGCCTTGGACCTCTCTTTGCATATGTAGTAGGCTACCTTTTGGGACCCAGTTGAGGTTGGATGTCCTCCTTGGTGGCCCTAAGGTAGGCCCATAGAGGCCCTTATAGGTGGTTAAAGGCCCACCTTAGGCCTGGCTAGGACTGTTCCTCCTTAGGATTTTGACTCTCTTAGTTTGTGGGTCATCCCAAAGTACTGGGCTCCCACTAGAGGACTTCTCTTCTTCTTAGAATACCTGTCGATGTGCCTAGATCTTGACTCTCCTTGGGACAGACGATTTCAAATTCCTCAGGTAGCACACTTACATCGTTGCGACCCATATGCATCATCTGTATGAATTGATTGCATTGTATAGTGGTCATTCAGGGATGGAGTTTCTCCCCTTTTTCACATTGAGTGCCTGAAACTTGTGCATGATCTGTGTGTGCGACTCATGCATTGGCATCGCATTTCATGAGGATACCGCCCTTGCTTCATCAGGGCCTTGCCTCCATAGGGACATTTGTGGATGGCCGCATGTGTGGACACCGAAAATATTACTTGAGCATACTGGGTGCGTAGGATGCCCATGGGTGAGATTCCCAAAACTTCCATGGTACCAAGGATCTGCTCCAACGCCATGACCGGGTGGAATACATGAGCGCACGAGGGCCTTATACCATTAGGCCGTGACTCCTACTGTCGTGTAGTCGGTTGGATAGGGGTGTGGCCTTACCTGCCTGATGTGAGGAGGCATTGCTAGGCTGAGTCTGACCAGCTCGTAAATGGGTCCGCTACCTTCAGGCCTTGTTGGTGATTGGTTGTCCATAGGCGGGTAGTGAGGTCTCTTACGCTCGTTTGACTGTGCGGGGTCTGCAGAGCGGCAGTAATTCAGCAGTGTAATGGACCCCAGTGATTTCCTTATGATTGAAAATGTACTTAACTTATGGTTTGGATATGAGCACTGACATTACTTACATCGCATTAGCATTGGCTGTACAAGCCCCCCTTTTATACATTGCCTTGGTATGGCACCCATTACTTATTGCATCGCATTCATGGTAAGCCTTGGTAAGACTAGTGATATGTTCATTGATTATGCTTCTCTCCTTATACCTCCTACTATTCTTCTGTGCACCATTGTCACACACTTACACCACCCTCTAAGCTTCTATAAGCTTATGCACGATTGATACGTGCAGGAGACTCTAGATAGGCGCCGTAGCAGCAGAGCGTGGAGTAGAGTTGAGCAGTGAGGACTCCAGTGTTGCTGATTTCTCTCTCTTTTCCTTTTATTCTCATGTATGTCCTTTTGGACCTTTTGGATGATTGTAAAAGTTTAAATTTTTAGTGGATTTTGTGATGTGTGCCTTTGTTATTCTCAGATGTACTTGCTGTGATCTTGGGTATGCTCGCATTGGAAGTGATTATATTGTTATGAAAATCCTCCTTGTAGGATCCCAGGATCGGAACCTACCTCAGGAGCCGAGAATGGGGTACTACGGAGGCTGTTGCGGCCAGAACCGGCCATCGGGTTCCTTGTGAGTCCGGTTACCGAGTCTGGGGCGTGACAGGAGTTGGTATCAAAGCATAGCAGGTAATTCTGGAATGACTAAGGATGACATCACAGGTCTGCTAAGGACTTGGGACATGTAGTGTCCCGAGATCCTTCCTTTCGCTCCGTATTGAGTCTGTAATTGTCTTGATTCCTTGAGTCATCATTATTTTGTAGACGATGCCGCGTGGACGTGGCTCCCGTGGTCGTGGCACCCATGGTCGTGGTGCCCGTGGATGAGGTGCCCGAGTTACCCCTTCTACTCGAGCACATCCGGCTCCCGTTGTTGAGGATTCGATTCCTGAGGTCCCGATCCAGCCAGTTCCTCCAGTTGGGCCCGTAGCGCCCATACCTCCAGTTGCTCCGGTTCCCCCACCTATTCCCCCTCCTCAGCCTGCTCCAGTTCGATCGAGGCTCTGCTCCGCCGCCGCCCCGTGCCTCCGCCTTTGAGGCAAGTGCCGCCCCGCCTTCCGACAAGTACCTATAGGAGCCGAGCATTTCCAGCTTGATGCGGCTTGTTGCCACCGCATTGCAGACTCATCAGCCTGCAGCCGGGTTTCTAGGCAGTCTGTCTTAGCGCATGCTTGTGCGATAGCTCGAGAGTTCCGGCGCATGATCCCCCGAGGTTTAGTGGTGACCCCGACCCTTCTGCCGCCGAGGCTTGGCGTACTGAGGTTGCGAGGATTTTTGACACTATTCAGTGTCCTGCGGGTCAGAGAATATCCCTTGCGACATATCTTCTTCAGGGTGAGACCCGTCACTGGTGGTCATCCGTATCTAGGATGGTCGGACCTCAGTTTGCTTGGACATGGGAGGAGTTCGTGGTCCGTTTTGACCAGAAGTTCTTCCCTGAGCAGGTTCAGATCCAACGGGCGATCGAGTTTGAGACCCTAGTACAGGGTGATATGACCGTATCTCAGTATGAGGCCCGTTTCTTGGCCTTATCTAGATTTGCTCCTCATCTCACTAGCAATGAGAAGATGAGGGCTCGTCGTTTTGTGACTGGTTTACATCCTGCCCTTCGCAGTCGTGTGGTAGGGCATTGTTTAGAGACGTTTGACCAGGTCGTTCATCGGGCACTGGTTTATGAGGAGGACTGGGCTATGACCCAGAGGTCGAGAGAGCAGAGTTCCGGTGGAGACCGGAAGAGGAGGGCACCAGCCAGTAGCTCCAGGCAGCTCCGTCAGTAGAGGAGGAGGGGCAGATCAGGATTTCGACAGCCTATGGTTCAGTTAGTAGCTTCTTCATCATCATCAGCACCGCCAGCCGCTTCATCTTCCGGCCCCTTTTCTGGTGTATGCCTCGGCTGTGGACAGGTCGGGCATCGGAGGCGTGAGTGCCCTCTCCCCATTCAGCAGCAGAGGCCACCGCAGTTGCCTCCTCCTCGTCCTCCTCAGCAGCAGAGAGCTTAGCTTCCACCCGCCGCTCCTGGGCTCCTCCTCGCAGCAGAGCGGCCAGCAAACCTCCTCAAGAACGCAGCAGAGAAAGAGCAGCAGCAGCGCGCAAGCCAGCAGAGGGGATATCCATATGTTCGATCCTCGGTCCGGTGTGTATTGCAGCTCATCGAGCATGCATCAGACCTCGCCTTCCGGGTTGCTTCCCTACCGGCTCGGGCCGCTTTTATTCTGCCAGCGCCAAAGCCAGACCCGCATCATCGGCCGGTGGAGTTGTCGAGGTATTCTTCTTGTCTCTTCTGCATTGCTCATGTTTTATTTGATTCTCGTGCCTCCCATTCTTTTATGGATGAGCGTTTTATCGATTGACCGATATTCCATCGGAGTCCATGTCTAAGGCTTTGTCTGCTTTCGACTCCCATGGGGAAGTCTATTATGTTGACCCGTCACTGTCCTTCTTACCCGGTGTTAGTAAGCGAGATATTCCTTCCTGCCGATCTGCTTCGTGATGCCGATGTCGGTTTTGATGTGATTCTCAGGTATGGGTGGCTTACAGTATGGCGCCGTCTTAGGACGTGCCGCGAGGAAGGTTACGTTTCACATTCCAGGCTTGCCAGTGTTCCAGTTCGTCGCCGAGCCCAGAGAAGAGCCATTATCTAGTTTCTTAGCCTCGATCATTAAGGATTCTGTGGCAGAGAGTATTGAGCAGCTGCCAGTTGTTTGTGAGTACCCGGATGTGTTTCAGGAGATACCGGGTTTACCGTCGTGTCGGCAGGTGGAGTTCCAGATTGATTTGGTGCCCAGTACTGCGCCCATCTCGAAGGCCCCCTACCGGATGGCACCATTGGAGTTGAGAGAACTGCAGAAGCAGTTGGATGAGCTTCGGGAGTTAGGTTTCATTCGTCCTAGTAGTTCACCTTGGGGAGCCCCGGTATTGTTTGTGAAGAAGAAGGATGGTTCGTTGAGACTCTGTGTAGATTATCGTGAGCTCAATAGAGTCACCATCAAGAACCGATACCCGCTTCCCCGTATTGATGAATTGTTCGATCAGTTGCAGGGTGCACAGTATTTTTCTAAGATAGACTTGCGTTCTGGTTACCATCAGATTTGGGTCCGAGAGGAGGACATTCGGAAGACGGCTTTTCGGACACGCTATGGTCACTTTGAATTCTTGGTCATGTCGTTTGGATTGACCAATGCACCCGCTATATTCATGCAGCTAATGAATGAGGTTTTTCGGCCGTTCCTCGATCAGTTCGTGGTGGTATTCATTGATGATATTCTTGTATATTCGAGGACCCGAGAGGACCATGCTGAGCACCTACAGATTGTGCTTGAGACCCTCCGTGCCCACCAGCTATATGCGAAGCTGGAGAAGTGTGAGTTTTGGCAGGAGGAGATGAAGTTCCTCGGTCACGTGGTGACGAGGGAGGGTGTCGCTGTGGACCCCTCGAAGGTTGATGCAGTGCGTCGGTGGGGCCAGCCCACGAACGCGTTCGAGATTCGCAGCTTCCTTGGTCTAGCAGGATATTACCGACGGTTTATCGAGAGTTTCTCCCGTATTGCAGCACCGTTGACCCGGTTGACGCGGAAGGGCGTCGAGTTCGTCTGGAGTGACGCTTGTGAGAAGGCATTTACAGAGTTGAAGGATCGCCTCACGTCCGCTCCTGTTCTCACACTTCCTGATGGGAGTGAGGGTTTCGTTATTTTCACTGATGCCTCCAGAGTTGGTTTTGGTGCTGTACTGATGCAGCACGGGAAGCCAGTGGCGTATGCCTCACGCCAGCTCAAGATCCATGAGCTGAACTACCCCACTCATGATTTGGAGCTCGCAGCAGTCATCTTCGCACTGAAGGTGTGGAGGCATTATCTATATGGGGTCAGGTTCGAGCTCTTTACGGATCATAAGAGCTTGAAGTATCTATTTTCGCAGTCCGAGTTGAACCTGCGACAGAGGCGATGGATGGAGTTGCTGAAAGATTATGATTTTGACCTTCAGTACCACCCGGGCAAGGCAAATGTGGTGGCGGACGCGCTCAGCCGTCAGCCACGAGGCCTGGTGGCACAGATGATGGTGCGTGAGTGGCAGATGCTCGAGGATGTATCAGAGTTTAACTTTGAGTTCGATCTGTAGTCTTCCATTGTTCAGCTTTCGAGCCTGTCGATTCAACCCTCTTTGGTGGCTAGGGTGATCGAGGCTCAGCAGACGGATGAGTCACTTCAGGAGTATCGAGCAGAAGTCGAATCCGTGGAGCAGTCAGACTGGCAGATTGGTTCTGATGGTGGATTACGCTTCAAAGGCCGGTTGTGTGTCCCAGATGTGCCAGAGTTGCATCATGATTTAATGACCGAGGCACACCGATCGAGACTTACTATCCACCTGGGCTCCACGAAGATGTATCGTGATATGAGGAGGCAGTACTTCTAGCAGGGGATGAAGCGCCAGATTGTGAGTTTTGTGGCCAAGTGTGACACATGCCAACGTGTCAAGGCCGATCATCAGAGACCCCCTGGTCCCTTGCAGTCGTTGAGCGTTCCAGAGTGGAAGTGGGAGCATGTATCGATGGACTTCATCGCAGGTTTGCCGAGGACTCAGCGCGGTCACGATACCATCTGGGTTATCGTCGATCGTCTGACGAAGTCGGCTCATTTCATTCCAGTACGTGCTTCCTAGTCTATGGACCGGTTAGCGAGGATATTCATTGAGGAGATAGTGAGACTGCACGGCATCCCAGTTTCAATCGTTTTAGACCGAGACTCCAGGTTTACGTCTCAGTTTTGGAGGAGTTTTCAACAGGCATTGGGGGTCACTTTGCATCTCAGCACCGCTTATCATCCGCAGACAGATGGACAGACCGAAAGGGTCAACCAGATCCTTGAGGATATGCTCAGGGCTTGTGTGATCGACTTTGCGGGGAGTTGGGATGAGCACATGCACCTCGCCGAGTTCGCGTACAACAACAGCTATCAGGCGACTATCGGCATGGCTCCTTTTGAGGCACTTTATGGCAGACCATGTAGATCTCCTAGTTGTTGGACCGAGGTTGGAGAGCGTCGTCTCTTAGGTCCCGAGCTTGTGCAGTAGACGTCAGAGGTTATTGATATTATCAGGCAGAGGATGCGCATAGCTCAGAGCCGGCAGAAGAGTTTTGCTGATCGCCGGCGTCGACCCCTCGAGTTCGCAGTCGGGGACATGGTGTATCTCAAGGTCTTGCCTATCAAAGGCGTGGTTTGCTTTGGTGTGAAGGGCAAGCTCGCCCCGAGATTCATTGGACCTTTTGAGATTACCGAACGCATAGGCGCTGTGGCCTATAGGCTTGCCTTACCTGTTGAGTTGTCTGCAATCCACGACGTGTTCCAAATTTCTATGTTGCGAAAGTGTGGGTCGGACACTATTCCTGTGATTGATTGGCAGCCACTTGAGGTCCGTGAGGATGCTTCTTATATTGAGCAGCCGATTCATATTCTTGATCGGAAGGAGCAAGTCCTCAGGACCAAGGTCATTCCCTTAGTAAAGGTGCAATGGGGTCATCATTCTGAGGCCGAGGCGTCTTGGGAACGTGAGGCCGAGATTAGAGAGCGTTATCCCCATTTGTTTGATGACTGATTGTTTGTATTGCCTTCTCTTGAGATTGATAATTGATATATGTATGATGATGTTATGCATTTTGCTGTTCCGGTTTTGTCAATTTCGAGGATGAAATTTTTTTGTTGGTGGGGAGGGTTGTGAGACCCAACCCGAGTTCACTTGTGTGCATGTGAGTGTGTGAGTATGCATTTTGTTCTTTTTGGTCCCGCGGTCCTACCGGTTAAATTTCGGCAACCCGCGACCTTTGGGTAGCGTTTGCAGTCATCCTTGAGTCTGGTCACTTTGACCCGACTCCGATCGGCCCGAGACCTATGCTATCTCGTTCGTATCGTCGTTGCGATTCCAACGACGCATCTTGTGCATTCATCCGATTTATAGATCAAAAGTTGTGAGCATTTCATCATGTGGCCCACTTTTTGTACAAAAGCATATGGACCACTCTCATGCACAAGTTCCCATGCACACCACTCACACACACTATAATTTCCATGGAATAAATACTACCCATCCTAAACACTACCCACACCTAACCTACCCTACCAAGCATTGTTTGTATCACCATAGGTCATGATTTCTTTCTCTAACCAAGGAGAGAGAGTAATGATGACTCTCCTACAACCTTCGCTTCCTCTCTCTCCTCCTTCATTCTCTCATTTTCCTCTTCCATGGTGGAATTTTCAGCCCTCCCTCTCCTAATTTCCAGCAACTTCCCCTTCCTTTCTTCCTCCATTTAGCCACCTTGATGTGTTGAATGTCCCACCACCCATCCATGTAGGGTCCTTAGGGGATCGATCATAATTGCCCCCTTTTTATTTAATTAGAATACATTAGGTGGATTTTTGGGCCAGATACCCCAGGCCCATAGGGCTGCCTACACATGGGACATCCCTGCCTTAGGCTACTGTTGGGCTTGCATTCTAACAGTCTGGCCCATTTCATATATGTATTGTATATCCTCTCTCATCTGGTGGGGCCCATAGTGATGTGTGTGAGCCATCCAGAATTAATTATACTAAGAAATACTTCTAATGTTGAACTCCAACCAACCCAGAAATTTGGGTGGGCTGGAATTTGGCATTGAGCCCAATAACTGTTGCCTATAGATGTTCTTTGGGGCAATATGACCCACTAGATTTGAGGAGGATTTATGTCAGTATCTTATCATCTTATTTTTATTTTTTTGGGCTTAATTAGTGTATGATTAAAGGCCCATCCCAAATAGGATTCTTATTGGGCTAGTCTCTTAGTTAAGTATGGGCCTTATAGCCTTGGTTGGGCTGGAACTTTTGATAGGCCCATTGAACCCTTGGGTCCTATATTTACCATGTCATTGTGATGGGCCTTATGGGCCAAATACTCAAGTAGTTGGGCCCTTGTTTGCCCACTATAATAAATCCATACTTGGGCCGAGATGTGAGGCCCAACTTACATGTGTTAAAAATTTAAGAATTTCCCATATGTTGGGATAATGGGCTGCCCATTAGGCCCACCACAATGAATGAACCTATGACCCTCATGGTTAGGCCCTAACCTTGCTTAAGGGCCCACCAGGTTGCCTTTGTTTTTTGGCTTAGTCTATGGCCCACTAGGCCATGGGTTGATTGTGCCTTGGACCTCTCTTTGCATATGTAGTAGACTACCTTTTGGGACCCAGTTAAGGTTGGATGTCCTCCTTGGTGGCCCTAAGGTAGGCCCATAGAGGCCCTTATAGGTGGTTAAAGGCCCACCTTAGGCCTGGCTAGGACTGTTCCTCCTTAGGATTTTGACTCTCTTAGTTTGTGGGTCATCCCAAAGTACTGGGCTCCCACTAGAGGACTTCTCTTCTTCTTAGAATACCTGTCGATGTGCCTAGATCTTGACCCTCCTTGGGACAGACGATTTCATATTCCTCAGGTAGCACACTTACATCGTTGCGACCCATATGCATCATCTGTATGAATTGATTGCATTGTATAGTGGTCATTTAGGGATGGAGTTTCTCCCCTTTTTCACATTGAGTGCCTGAAACTTGTGCATGATCTGTGTGTGCGACTCATGCATTGGCATCGCATTTCATGAGGATACCGCCCTTGCTTCATCAGGGCCTTGCCTCCATAGGGACATTTGTGGATGGCCGCATGTGTGGACACCGAAAATATTACTTGAGCATACTGGGTGCGTAGGATGCCCATGGGTGAGATTCCCAAAACTTCCATGGTACCAAGGATCTGCTCCAACGCCGTGACCGGGTGGAATACATGAGCGCACGAGGGCCTTATACCATTAGGCCGCGACTCCCACTGTCGTGTAGTCGGCTGGATAGGGGTGTGGCCTTACCTGCCTGATGTGAGGAGGCATTGCTAGGCTGAGTCTGACCAGCTCGTAAATGGGTCCGCTACCTTCAGGCCTTGTTGGTGATTGGTTGTCCACAGGCGGGTAGTGAGGTCTCTTACGCTCGTTTGACTGTGCGGGGTCTGCAGAGCGGCAGTCATTCAGCAGTGTAATGGACCCCGGTGATTTCCTTATGATTGAAAATGTACTTAACTTATGGTTTGGATATGAGCACTGACATTACTTACATCGCATTAGCATTGGCTGTACAAGCCCCCTTTCATACATTGCCTTGGTATGGCACCCATTACTTATTGCATCGCATTCATGGTAAGCCTTGGTAAGACTAGTGATATGTTCATTGATTATGCTTCTCTCCTTATACCTCCTACTATTCTTCTGTGCACCATTGTCACACACTTACACCACCCTCTAAGCTTCTATAAGCTTATGCACGATTGATACGTGCAGGAGACTCTAGATAGGCGCCGTAGCAACAGAGCGTGGAGTAGAGTTGAGCAGTGAGGACTCCAGTGTTGCTGATTTCTCTCTCTTTTCCTTTTATTCTCATGTATGTCCTTTTGGACCTTTTGGATGATTGTAAAAGTTTAAATTTTTAGTGGATTTTGTGATGTGTGCCTTTGTTATTCTCAGATGTACTTGCTGTGTCTTGGGTATGCTCGCATTGGAAGTGATTATATTGTTATGAAAATCCTCCTTGTAGGATCCCAGGATCGAAACCTACCTCAGGAGCCGAGAATGGGGTACTACGGAGGCTGTTGCGGCCAGAACCGGCCATCGGGTTCCTTGTGAGTTCGGTTACCGAGTCTGGGGCGTGACACCATGCCGAGGAGATAAGGCAAAAAATAGGATTTACCAATCCCACAACCAATCTAAGAGAATTGTGAAAGTTAGGGAGGATTCCATCATCCAACCATGCTCAAGGGGTGATGGTGAACAACGGGATTTTCTAAATTCACAATCTCTATACATGAAAAGAACATACTCAAAGCTATTGCAAATATATTGTAATTTAAGTCACAACAAACTACTAAAAACTAAAAGTATTCCTTATAATTAAACTAGAATTAAAGAGAGTTCAACATAAATATGAATCAAAGTAATAGAAACATCTCATCACGCTACAAGCTTCACCCTTAACCCTAGCTAAGAAGTTTAGCCAACCTTAGACATGATTGAACTAAAATCTCTTTAAAAAAAGTATAAAAACAACTAAGGAAAATGAAGAAAAACTCTTGGCGACGGCTTCTCCACGCTTTTACTCCACTCTCCAAACTCTAAAAAATGCCTAAGAACATCCTAGGGACCCATATTTATAGTTTTTCAACTTAAATATTCGGACCAAGTTAGAAAAATCTAGAAACCGCCTCAAATTTATGCAATCCGTGCAACATCTACGTAACCCTCGACTGGTCGAGGACAACCTTCAACTGGTCGAGGGTCACCTTTGACTGGTCGAGGGTCACCTTCGACTGGTCGAGGATGACAAGATTTTTGAGGATTTTATTGCTGGAATTCAAGTCGAGGAACCTTCAACTAATCAAGCAAGGGCCTTCGACTGGTCAAGCAAGGGCTTATACTAGTTGAAGGATGTAGATTTTTAGGGTTCTTTTTTTTCACTTCAAGCCTTCAATGCTTTTCATTCCTCACTTGGTTTTCTTGGATCTTTGGTATGTGCATTCTTCATTCTTGGTCTCATAAGATCCATTTTTGTCTTTGGTGATTCTTGAACATTAAATCCATGCTTTTAACATTCTTTTCAATCCAAGCCCTTAAATTCACCTTGCAACACAAACATGATTGAAATAGATCATTAAGCATTATCATGTTCATAAAACCAAGTAGTAATTGGGGTCCAATATGCAATATTTAACCCTCAACACAATCCCCAACCAACATTTGGCTAGTCCTGAGCAAAGTATGCGAAAAATGAACTTTAATGTGCAATGTTCAAACCTTTATCAGAAAATAATCTTTTGTGTAATTAAGTATGAATGAGTAGACTCAAGATAAGAAAGTCAAATTTTGAAAACGTAGAACCGAATCACATAAGCAATCAATCAAATAAGTTTTTTATCCATTAGGTCAGAGCATAGTTCGCATATCAAGTTTTTCAACGTGCTCAGTAAAAATACCATCTTTTCATAATGTTAGCCATGCTTATCACTTCAAGATTAGTTAAAAACTCAAGTACTAATTCTGAACTTATCCTCTTTTCCTTCTTTTTCTAGTTTTTTATTTTATATCGATGGTCATTTGTATTCATTTAGTCTTTTCATCTTTTCTCTTTTCTTTCAGATTTTTCATTTCTTTTTTCAGACTTTTTTAATTTTTTCACCATACATGACCCTTTTTATCGATCTCCTATTTTTTTAACTGGTTCTTTTCTTCTTTTAAGGTGGATAAAATTCTCCAGACTTGGTTCTCAATATCTTTCAATGATCATTATACTAACAATTAGAAGATCTAATATGATTCACAGAAAATAATTTGAACATGTCTTGTGATTTAAATTAACATAATATTCAAACGTCCTCTTAATAAATTAAATGTAAGAACCATAAGTGATCGGCTACTTAGTTGATCAAACTCCAACAATTCAAAATTTAATTTTTATCTTATCATCATACTCAAAATAGTCTTAAATGCACAACTTATCACTTTCCAAACAGATAAACATTGAAAATTTTTGAAAATTTTCACAAATTTTGCTCAAAACCCGAGAAAACGCTAATTAGTTTACCCAATCTCCCATCCCCATCCTAAAATCTACATTGTCCTCAATGTAAAAGAAATAAACATGATTTATGAAAGAGACTGAAAGATAAGTGATGGAAAGATAGTACCTGATGAAGACATTTTGAGGCTTTGTCCAAAGGATCTCAGCGTGAAGGTGGGTTAACACAAGAATTAAATAGACGAAAAGCAAATTATCATAAACAGCGGAAGTAAACTATCCTACAACGGCAGAAACCAAACTATCCTAGTCGTAAATTTTATGAAAGCAATAAACCTATCTATACCTCCATCAGACTAGGAGGTCAATCCTGGTAAACAAGATCAATCAAAGGTATGGACATGTCCTCTAAATCAAATTTCTCAACAAATGGCTTTAATCGATGTCCATTTAGTTTGAATTCATTGCTATTGTTCAGATTCTTTCTCTCAACAGCCCTATGAGGATAAACATTGGTAATAGTGAAGGGGCAAGTCCAATGAGATCAGAGTTTGTCCGGAAAGAGATGTAACCGAGAATTATACAAGAGGACTTTCTGACCTGGTATGAATGATTTTCAAAGAATGTGTTGGTCATGAAACACCTCCATCCTGTCCTTGTAAATTCTCGAATTCTCATATGCCTCATTCCAGATTTCTTCGAGTTCATTCAACTGAAGTTTGCGTAGCGAGCTAGCATTGTTCAGATTGAAAATTAAATTTTTAATCACCCAGTAGGCTCTATGTTCTAACTCCACAGGCAAGTGGCAAGCCTTCCCATAGACAAGTCTAAAGGGAGACATTTCAATAGGGGTCTTAAATGCGGTACAGTAAACCCATAAGGCATCGATCAATCAGATTGACCAATCCTTACGGTCAGAGTTAGCCATCTTTTGTAAGATGTGTTTAATTTACCTATTGGAAATCCCTGCTTGTTTACTTATTTGTGGGTGATATGGAGTGCTCACCTTGTGAGAGAAGTCATATTTTTTTATTAAGTTCGTGAATGGCCTATTACAAAAATGTGAGCCCCCATCACTAATGATGGCTCGAGGTGTTCCGAACCGGGAAAGGATGTTCTCTTTTAAGAATTTAATGACTGTTTGATGGTCATTGTTCTGGCACAGGATCGCTTCGACCCACTTACTGACATAGTCTACTGCTAGCAAAATGTATAAATTCTTGAAAGATTAAGGGAATGGTCCCATGAAATCGATGCCCCAGTAATCAAATGCTTCTATGATAAGAATGGGGTTCAGAGGCATCATATTTCAATGGGACAATACTCTCAACTTCTGACAATGCTCACAAGCTTTGTAAAACTCATAAGTGTCCCTGAACATAGTGGGCCAATAAAAGCCAAACTGTAGAATCTTGGTCGTGGTCTTTTTAGCAGAAAAGTGACCACCTGTAACACCCTGTACTTTCAGTACTCAGGTGTCACTACGTAGATCTAAATTAGCTTACATGTATGTGGCAACACACGTAACTTACCTTACACGTCACCGTCCAGCGACTCTCAATCTATCCATTTTAACCCTTTGATTTTGGACTATGACAACCCACAACACCATCATAAGATTTGAGATAAATCTGTCCATTTAACTATCACAACATGATTAAGTTCACCATGGACTTAAATAAATGAAAATTCTATTTTTAGAATCTTGATCGTGATGATATTTCAGAATACACCTATTTAGTGCAATTAAATCAGATAAAATAAATTTAGGGATTAAAATCACATGATCCACCGTTCATCGAGCTATCACATCTTGTTAGATGTTCCACCCTTGAAAACATGAATCATATCAGCTGATTTCATATTCAACCTCGGGATCACACCTAAATGCTCTTTAGGACCCTTAGGGTTATTAGTAATTACATATGAGTCAATCCAACCGATGGATTGATTGGATCGGCAAGATGTCAAAAAGTAGCAATTAGACACTCATGTGATGTGGCCTATGCAACAGCTAAAGTAAGCTGAGGAGTGGATACTTGAATTATAGCAGTTGATCAACCATAAGGATAGATTTGTTTAAGAATAAGCCTTACAAGTGTAACATAAAATAATAGTAATTTATATCATTAAAGATGTCAAAATTGTGACACTTAATATTATAAATCCATAAATAAGTGGTCTCAATCATCTGAACAATTTTCAAGACCATTGAAGTTCAGGTCGAAATCAATCCGACCGCTGGATCAAGGTGAATCAGCAAATACAACTTAAACTAAATAGGATGGATCACTTGAGCTACAGATCTACCTCATCACTCATCTCAGGATCCACTGAGATGAGAAGAATAAGAGGGAGGGAGTGAATTTGGAAAATACATTATGATGGGCCCCGCAAATTTTAAAACTGATCATTGGATTGTCCGTGGCCATCAACCAAACACAAGGACCCATGATAGGAGTTAATCACATCCTAAACAAAAGAATGAATCATCATGCTTCCTCTAAACTAGGTGGGGAGCCCTAAGGATCACTAATGAACAATGGTGGACATAATCCGACAGTTGAATGGACGGGTATCACCATATGGAATGCAAATCATCAAATAAGGCCCACCTAAGACTTAGATATGCTTGATCTCTAGTCAGGGGACCCATTTAATCCCATAGAGCATCATGGATGGAGTGGGTTTCCCATAAGCATCATGATGGATGCCACATTAGTGCACGTGTGTAGCAAGGGTAGTGCACCTGCGGTACACTGGATAACACTGCACGGTCAAACCAAATCTGACCAAGATTTTCGAAAAAGGAAACCTCCTTCTTTTCTTTTTATTTCTACCAACGTCCATTTCAAACAGACTATCTTCATTTATGTTGATTTGTGGCCCACCATCACGACCCAGGGCCATGATCTGATCCGTCCATCTGACTCAGGCAGTGGGCTCGACCAAGACCAAACTGCTACATTAAGTTTTTCGGTACATGTGGACACACGATCCTTAGTGCAATAGGGTCCTACAAAACACAACATTTTTGAAAATGGAAACCTGTCTTCACTGCCCGCATGGCAATCCACATGAGAGGAGGGATTCTTCATCCTGACCGTCCATCCTAGAGTGATCCTAGCCCTTCAAAGCTAGATTTTTAGAAAAGAAAAAGAATGAGAGAGAGAGAGAGAGAACAACCGTAGCCTTCAAGCTCGAACCCACCAAGCTAACTTCACTCAACCTCTAAAAAACCACGTTTGCAAGCTCTCTAGAGCTTAACCAAACCATACACAAGGGCCAGATTGAAGGGAAACACCACCGTCTGGAAGATGCCAATGAAGCTCCATCTTCTTCCTCGTTGAGTAGCAACCGTCGTGTGGGCTATGTGACCACTGAATGTCCATCAGGTGGGGATCCCAAAAATAGTTCAATCACGAACGACCATCCTAGAGCTGGTTTGGGGTTGTTATGGAGAAAACTGCATCATGACAGTGAGTGTTGGGTTGCCGGACCAAGGTACCTCGCTGGATGACTCGATCGGGTCACGGTCCGAGCTGGGCTAGGTTTGTGACATGATGGGGTTCCAGCAAAAGCCCAGAGGAAGAGAATAGAGAAGCAGAAAATGAGAAGAAGTAGAGAAAGAAAGAGAGAAGTAGATAGTGAGGAAGCGATCTGCACCAAGACATTGATAGAGTCGTGGGCCCAGTCAGACCGGGTCTGGTGAGTGTGGGTGCAAGTCTGGTGAATCCCAGACCTTCTGAAAGACCAAGGAGAGAGATAGGAAGAGAAGAAAGAAAGAAAAGAGAAGGAAGAAAGAGAGGGAGAAGAATCAGGAAGAAGGTAGGTAGGTAGTTACATCAACTCGAACCAAGCTAGCCCGACTCGCTGACGGGTTCAGCTCACTGGAGCGAGTTCGGTCTGAGCTAGGGATGGGTCTGGTCAAATCCAGACATTTTTTTGGTCGAGAGAAAGAGAGAAGAGAAAAATGTAAGAAAAAGAAAGAGAAAGAAAAGAAGAAGAGAAGAAAAGGAGGACGCTTGCTATCGGGTCTCACTGACTTGCTGCTGAAAATGGGACCCACTGACGTGACTCAGTCACCATCCCTAGATATCCGATGGTGTGGCTGGACCTGCAGCAGATGGGAAGAAGAAAAGAGAGAGAGAGAGAGAGGGAGAGAGAGAGAGAGAGGAAGAGAGAGAAGAGGAGAGAGTTCTCCATGCATGATTGAGTTGACTCAACCGAGTCGACTCAGTTTGGGTGTAACTAAGGCTGGCATCATTGATGTAGCAACACCTAAAAATCTCTATTGGAGACCAGCGTGTCGGTAAATCTAACTCTACCACTTTGAGAATTTTATTAGACTATCAATTTGCAACTAGATTCTTAATAATGCGAGTTAGCTTATGTATACTAACTTCCAACTCTCGCACGATAGAGTTTCAAATTTTAAGTTATCATTATTATTAATTTCATTATATTATTAATGTGATTGCTGATGGTGATATTGGCCAATGCCATTAATGTTTCTATACTTATAACAATTATTGTTTGGAATTATTATTATTATTAAGGTTAATTTCGTTGTTATTATTATTATCATTGCATGATTATTATCATTATTATTAGATGTTATTAAATTATTAATTATGATTTTACTAGTTAAGCTTCGTACTATAATTAACGTACAATTATTAATTATTTCATTAGTTATCATTAAGAATTGATGATACAAGTGAGACATCAAAATCTAAAATTGAAGTCTAGGATTGGATTATAGGGTGAAGATAAAGACCTAAGTAATCCAAACCCTAGGTTAAGACCGTAACCATGATCATTGTGATTACCAAGCATGATTGACCATTGGCCGGTTCTTCATACTAATATTAGATATTATAAACAAACCTATGATTATTAGACATTTATATTTTATTTACTATCCTTAAGCATTATCATGAATAGGTTCAGTATTGATAGCTATTATTATCATCACTAGAAAATACTATCACTTTCATCATAGGATTAGTATAAGTATTGTTAATATGAATATTATTATTAGTCATCATCATATTATTGTTAGTAAATATTCTATTTCTATGACCTCTATTATTTAATAGATTATTAGTCATTATAAGAACATTAGATATTGTTAGTATATTTAAATATCAACTTGTGAATGATCATTATTAATATTGATGGATTAATACTCCTATTATGAATATTATTTGATCCATTGTACAATAATAATAATAATAATAATAATAATAATAATTTAAGATTCAAATCCTATAATCTAAATATTTAACTAAACCCTAAGATGAAAACCTAATTCTACACCAAAACCCTAAAAATAAGTAATCGAATACCTAGGTTATGTTAATCTTGGTCATAGATACTTTGTGGAACATTGATCTCACGTATAACTTCACCATTCATGATAAGATCCGAGTCTAAGGGCGCAAGCACTTAGTGAAGCTAGAAGGTGATTCGGTTCATCAGGTGATGATTTCTTCCTCTTAAGCTTTCCATTTCCAAATTAGCTTAAGTAATAGTCCTTATTAAGAATCATAGTTGTTATCTCATAGCATGCGACCTCTTATGAATTCTTAAGATATGATTTATATCTAACTTATAGTTGATAATTGTGAATCATGATTATATGTGATAGTTACTTACATGATAGCTCTCATTTTAATTTATAGTTCACATCATGACCTATTATGATTATTGTGCCTGACATATGTCCGCCATGCTATAGCTATATGCTTTTACCTGAATTGTTGTGAGTCACTATGGATCTATATTGACTACACTTACTAGTGAGTAAGCCCTCTTGTGTATGTGAACCCATACTTAGGATGTAACAAGACGGAGTGTGGAATGGAATGGACCCTCGATTGAAGGTTATGTGGGACATGGAATATTAATATGGGATTTACCCCATAGGTCACATGGCTTGAGTGGCCTAGAAACGACCTCTTTAATCGCTCTGGTTTAATTTTATCTGACCCCTTTGTCATTTCGATTTAATGTACTAGCACCCTTTTACCGCTACGATTTAACGTCTGTCCCATGTTTTTGTGATTGCCTTGCATGCCTTCGATAGCCTATAACCGTGTGATGGAAATCCCTACTTGTTGAATTTGATTGGCCATTAGTCGAAGGGTATCCATTGAACTTCCTAAGATGGGAGAACCTCATGAGCCGGGGATGGTGGTCATGGGACATTATGCCTGAGCTGTCGGCCTACGCTGGGTGATGAGTCCCCCGTAGTGACCATTGAGTTACTTAAACTGGCTGGTTGTAAATGGAATAATAATGGTTTGGTTAATCATGCATTCATAGCATATTGGCGATGACAGGTGACTAATTCTGTACGTTGTATCACGTGCCCTTAAGCTTAGTGGGGTATCGTTTTGCTAGCTCCCAGACCATCGATTATCGGCCTATTTTGATGACTTGGCACTATGCTGTACGAGATATGCTACGCTGGTGACCAGTCTTATGTATGGGTGACAAGCCCAAGTCCGACTAGATGAGCATTCCTAAGTCAATGATTGCATGGGTGACGAGCCCAAGTCCAACTGGATGAGCATCCCCAGGTGGATGTGCATTCACACATCCATGCATTTAAAAAGACTGCATCATGTATTGTTTTGATTGACTTATTATTTTAACTATGCTTAGCTAAGGCGGTGGTGTGTAATCTTGAGAGGAATTCACACTGAGTTGGCCACTCATCCATCAAATATATAACTGTAACGTAGCACAGGTGGCTTAGATGATATTTATGTTTAGACTGATGAGAAGTCGGGTGTAACTGTCAAGGATGCATGGTTGTACCTACCAAGAGAAGCTGCGCGACTTTGCAGCTTATGTTTAAATGCACTTTAATATTTCTCATGTATTGAATTTTGTAAATCTTATATTATTAATATCGAGACATTGGTTTGTATAAGTCATTATGGGCAGCCTCTTGTATATTCTAAGTGTAATTGTAAATTTTTCTTTATATTGATTTGTCCATTCTACGCTAAATTGCTAACTCTAAAAGATAAAGAAAAAAATGTATGGGATTTGGTTCTCTATAAGTTAACAGTCGGGTTTTTGGGAAACGAATCATATACTCGGGTCCTGAAAACACAGGGCGTTACACCACCACAGGCCTAAAAGTGACAGAAGGAGATGACACTTTGGTATTCATTGTCTGGCACACTTCTCCTTAAGATTTGGTCTGGAAAATATTTAAATAAATACGGATCATCTCAGAAGAACTTATGAATCTCAGCGAAGAATTTTTTCTTATCTTGCGCAGCCCAATGTGTCAGCATGAAACCTATGCCAGGATAATTAGCAATATCAGCAAACCAAGGTGAATGGGAGACTTTGAACAATTGTTCATCAGGGAACATGTCATTTATATGTGTCGTCTCAAGGGAATCAGAGAGATCAAGGCGGGAAAGATGGTCAGCCACTACGTTCTCTACTCCCTTTTTATCTTTTATTTTCAAATCAAATTCTTGGAGTAGGAGGATTCATCTTATCAGGCAGGGCTTAGCATCATTCTTAGAAAGAAGATACTTAATCGCCACATGATCTGTGTAAATAATGATCTTGGATCCGATCAGTAGGACCTAAATTTGTCCAAAGCGAACACTATAGCTAAGAGTTTCTTTTCCATACTAGAGTAATTCACTTGGGTAGGCTTTAGAGTTCTGCTTGCGTATTGAATAATGTAGGGATTTTTTTCTTTTCTCTAGCCTAAAACTACCCCAAGACCATAGTGTGAGACCCGACCCGAGTTCGCTTGTGTGCATGTATGTGTGTGAGTATGCATTTTGTTCTTTTTGGTCCCGCGGTCCTACCGGTTAAATTTCGGCAACCCGCGACCTTTGGGTAGCGTTTGCGGTCATCCTTGAGTCTGGTCACTTTGACCCGACTCGGATCGGCTCGAGACCTATGCTATCTCGTTCGTATCGTCGTTGCGATTCCAACGACGCATCTTGTGCATTCATCCGATTTATAGATCAAAAGTTGTGAGCATTTCATCATGTGGCCCACTTTTTGTACAAAAGCACATGGACCACTCTTAGGCACAAGTTCCCATGCACACCACCCACACACACTACAATTCCCATGGAATAAACATTACCCATCCTAAATACTACCCACACCTAACCTACCCTAGCAAGCATTGTTTGTATCACCATAGGTCATGATTTCTTTCTCTAACCAAGGAGGGAGAGTAATGATGACTCTCCTACAACCTTTCCTTCCTCTCTCTCCTCCTTCATTCTCTCATTTTCCTCTTCCATGGTAGAATTTCCAGCCCTCCCTCTCCCAATTTTCAGCAACTTCCCCTTCCTTTCCTCCTCCATCTAGCCACCACAAACTCATCTTGACCATTGAACCTTTAAGCTTGCAGCTTGGAGTACCTAGTGTTGGTGGTAGCTTGAAGATTCAAGGTGGGTGATTATAATTGTTGATTTTCTTTTCTACCCTTTGATCTTATTTTTCTTTCTAGATGGATCATATAGGACCCACCAATCCATGGTGGGGATCCCATTTGATCCCATGGATGTGGTCCTTTGGCCCATCCTACATGCATGTCATGATCCATGATGGGGCCATTCTCCATGGACCCCATCATGATGTATTTAATGATCCCCTCCATCTTAAGGTCATCTAGACCCTAAGGATCATGTTGGGATGGCATCCCAACCATCCATAGCAATTATATATCATGCATGTAGTGATTTTATGTTGCATGTACAATCAATGTAGTTGTATGGGTATGATTCACTCTTGGGAGGGCCCACTAGTGGCGGGGCCCTACCCCCATGGCCAGATTACTCTCTTTCCTTCTTCTCTTTTCTCTGATGTATGGATGATAGTGTGTGTGTGGCCCATTTATAGTGGGCCTTGGATGTCCCAAAATAAGTAAAAATAAAAATCCAGCAAGGTGGGATGCTCTCATCACCTAACTCCATGATCATCGGACACCTTAATCAATGCATGCAAGTGTCCTAGTTCTAGTATGTGATCTGGACTTATGTGGGGCCCACTGAGGAAGGCCACACACCCTTTTTATGGCTGAGATTATTGAGATATAGGCTGATGTGTCCAGCCATGTATTGCTGTCCAAAAACTTGGACTGTTGCATGGATTGTCATGTTCAATCTTTGGCATGGATTTTTGGATCATGATTGTCATTATTTTCTTTATAAGTATGGGGTGTAATGAGAAGGTGTGGACCCCGCCATGAGGTGTGATGGGTTATACCTCAGATGGTCCATGATATGGTACCCAAAAAGGAGGCCCATAGGGGTGGGCGGTCCACCTTGTTGGGCTGTCCAACCCACATGTATGGAGGGAAAACATACACTTCAGCTTGGTTTCTCTGAGGGATGGACCACTTTTATAGACTCCACCTTACTTTATTTTATGAAGAAAATATTAAACCTCCATTTTCCCCCTCTTGGATGAAGGTTGGGCCCACCTTATTGGGTAAACAATGCATGGACAGCAACATCTCTTCCTGGACAGATTGAAATTCCTAATTTAATTAAAATATTTATTAGTATCCAAAAATCATAAAATTTTGCAGAGAGGTGGTTCACTTATGGTAGGACCCACCTACAAAATTTTGGGGCCAGTGGACACCTGTACATACCATGGTGGTGGCTGGACTGGCCCATTACAATACGGTGCCCAGATCAGTCCGATTTTTAGGATAGATTGATTTCTTTAAATAAATTAAAATATTTATATATGTCTAAAAATTCTGAAATTTTGTGGAGATATGTTCCACCTATTAGAGGACCTACTTACCAAATTTCATGGCCAATGGACCTCTGTGTACACCGTGGCAAGGGCCGGACTGGCCCACCACGTTGGGACGTCCAGGTCAGTCCGATTTTCTGGACAGTCTATTTTATTTAAATAAATTAAAATATTTCTAAGTGTCCAAAAACCTTGAAATTTTGTGGGGGTATAGGTCACCTATGGAAGTATCACTCTGTAAAATTTCAGACCCAAAATACATTTGAGTTGCCCATGGTATGGCTGGAAGTGGTCTGCTAGGCAGGGACGCCCAGGCTGGGGCATCTAGCCTGCTTCGTGGGCCCACCTTGATGTGTTGAATGTCCCACCACCCATCCATGTAGGGTCCTTAGGGGATCGATCATAATTGTCCCCTTTTTATTTAATTAAAGCACATTAGGTGGATTTTTGGGCCAAATACCCCAGGCCCATAGGGCTGCCTACACATGGGACATCCCTGCCTTAGGCTACTGCTGGGCTTGTATTCTAACAGTCTGGCCCATTTCATATATGTATCATATATCCTCTCTCATCTGGTGGGGCCCACAGTGATGTGTGTGAGCCATCCAGAATTAATTATACTAAGAAATACTTCTAATGCTGAACTCCAACCAACCCAGAAATTTAGGTAGGCTGCAATTTGGCATTGAGCCCAATAACTGTTGCCTATAGATGTTCTTTGGGACAATATCGCCCACTAGATTTGAGGAGGATTTATGTCAGTATCTTATCATCTTAATTTTTATTTTTTTTTGGGCTTAATTAGTGTATGATTAAAGGCCCATCCTAAATAGGATTCTTCTTGGGCTAGTCTCTTAGTTAAGTATGGGCCTTATAGCCTTGTTTGGGCTGGAACTTTTGATAGGCCCATTGAACCCTTGGGTCCTATATTTACCATGTCATTGTGATGGGCCTTATGGGCCAAATACTCAAGTAGTTGGGCCCTTGTTTGCCCACTATAATAAATCCATACTTGGGCCGAGATGTGAGGCCCAACTTACATGTGTTAAAAATTTAAGAATTTCCCATATGTTGGAATAATGGGCTGCCCATTAGGCCTACTACAATGAATGAACCTATGACCCTTATGGTTGGGCCCTAACCTTGCTTAAGAGCCCACCAGGTTGCCTTTGTTTTTGGGCTTAGTGTATGGCCCACTAGGCCATGGGTTGATTGTGCCTTGGACCTCTCTTTGCATATGTAGTAGGCTACCTTTTGGGACCCAGTTAAGGTTGGATGTCCTCCTTGGTGGCCCTAAGGTAGGCCCATAGAGGCCCTTATAGGTGGTTAAAGGCCCACCTTAGGCCTGGCTAGGACTGTTCCTTCTTACGATTTTGACTCTCTTAGTTTGTGGGTCATCCCAAAGTACTGGGCTCCCACTAGAGGACTTCTCTTCTTCTTAGAATACCTGTCGATGTGCCTAGATCTTGACCCTCCTTGGGACAGACGATTTCATATTCCTCAGGTAGCACACTTACATCGTTGTGACCCATATGCATCATCTGTATGAATTGATTGCATTGTATAGTGGTCATTCAGGGATGGAGTTTCTCCCCTTTTTCACATTGAGTGCCTGAAACTTGTGCATGATCTGTGTGTGCGACTCATGCATCTAGCATTGTATAGCTTGTGGATATCCGTCCTTGCTTCATCTGGGCCTTTCCTTCATAGGGGTATTCGTAGATGGCCGTATGTGTGGACACTGAATATATTAGTTGTACATACCGAGTACGTAGGATGCCCATGGGTGAAATTTTTAAAACTTCCATGGTACCAGGGATCTGCTCCAATGTCATGACCGGGTGGAATACATGAGCGCACGAGGGCCTTATAGCGTTAGGCCACGACTCCCACTGTTGTGTAGTCGGTTGGATAGGGGTGTGGCCTTACCTACCTGGTGTGAGGAGGCATTGCTAGGCTGAGTCTGATCAACTCATAAATGGGTCCGCTACCTTCAGGCCTTGTTGGTGATTGGTTGTCCATGGGCGGGTAGTGAGGTCTCTTATGCTCGTTTGACTGTGCGGGGTCTGCAGAGCGGCAGTCATTCAGCAGTGTAATGGACCCCGGTGATTTCCTTATGATTGAAAATGTACTTGACTTATGGTTTGGATATGAGCACTGACATTACTTACATCGCATTTGCATTGGCTGTACAAGCCCCCCTTTCATACATTGCCTTGGTATGGCACCCATTACTTATTGCATCGCATTCATGGTAAGCCTTGGTAAGACTAGTGATATGTTCATTGATTATGCTTCTCTCCTTATACCTCCTACTATTCTTCTGTGCACCATTGTCACACACTTACACCACCCTCTAAGCTTCTATAAGCTTATGCACGATTGATACGTGCAGGGGACTCTAGGTAGGCGCCGTAACAGCAGAGCGTGGAGTAGAGTTGAGCAGTGAGGACTCCAGTGTTGCTGATTTCTCTCTCTTTTCCTTTTATTCTCATGTATGTCCTTTTGGACCTTTTGGATGATTGTAAAAGTTTAAATTTTTAGTGGATTTTGTGATGTGTGCCTTTGTTATTCTCAGATGTACTTGCTGTGATCTTGGGTATGCTCGCATTGGAAGTGATTATATTGTTATGAAAATCTTCCTTGTAGGATCCCAGGATCGGAACCTACCTCAGGAGCCGAGAATGGGGTACTACGGAGGCTGTTGCGGCCAGAACCGGCCATCGGGTTCCTTGTGAGTCCGGTTACCGAGTCTGGGGCGTGACACATAGTCAGATGCATTGCAAATAAGTTTAAAAGAAAGGCTCCAGTTGGGTGGCTAGATGATAGGTGCAGTACTTAACATGCTCTTGAGCTTAGTAAAAGCTTCCTAGCATTGCTCAGTCTACTCGTATAGTGCATCCTTTTGAAGTAGATTACATATAGGACGAGAGAGGTGACTAAAGTCCTTTAATTTATGAATCTTCTGTAAAACTCAGCATTTCCTAGGTAGGATCACTCGTCTCATATGTTCTTGGGTGGAGGTAGGTTAGAAATATGATCAATTTTAGCCTTATCTACCTCAATTCCCTTAGATGAGATGATGTGTCCAAGGACAATTCCCTTACGAACCATGAAGTGACATTTTTCCCAATTCAGTACCATATTCTTTTCCTCACATCTCTTCAGCACACATTTAAGATTTTTTAAACAATCGCTGAAGGATGGACTGAAGACCAAGAAGTCGTCTATGAAGACTTTTAAATATTACCTGACTATGTCAGAAAAATACTCAACATGCATCACTGAAAAGTGGCAAGGGTATCACATAGCCTGAATGGCATCCTTCGGTAAGCAAAGGTGTCATAAGGACATGTAAATGTGGTCTTTTCCTAATCTTCAAGGACTATCTTAATCTGATTGTAACTTAAATAACCGTCGAGGAAGCAATAGTAAGAGTGACTTGCTAGCCTTTCTAAAATTTGATCGATAAAGGGTAAAGGAAATTGGTCCTTCCTCATGATGGCATTAAACTTCCTATAGTCAATGCATATTCTCCAACTAGTAGTGATCCGAGTTGGCACGAGTTCATTATTGGCATAGGCTACGATGGTGATTCCAGACTTCTTGGGAACCACCTAAGCTGGACTCACCCATTAACTATCGAATATTGGGTATATGATACCCATATCCAATAGTTTAAGTACCTTGGCTTTAACCACTTCATTCATGTTTGGATTTAATCTACGTTGTAGTTGTCGGGAGGTCTTCGCATTATCCTCAAGATGAATGTGGTGAGAAAGAATCAAAGGGTCAATTCCCTTGAGGTCCACAATTGACTATCCAAGGGCTCCCTTATGCTTAATGAGAGTAGAGATGAGCATAGTCTCTTGTTCTTACTCAAGGTGGGAAGAAATCACCACCGAATATGTCTCCTCTTGACCTAAATAGACCTATTTCAAATCAGAAGGGCAAAGGTTTTAGGTCAAGCTTCGGTGCCTTGAGGTTAAACGGTAGAGGCACTACATTAGTTTGGGCAAATTTTCAAATTATGGCCTCCACTGGTTAACTTCAAGTACCGGCACGGTATCCAGCATGGTCCCTATCTCCCTAATCATGTCATCATTAAAATCATGGGAGTGGGCCAGGCACATCTCTATAGGGTCAGAGGATAAGGTCAGAAGTGTTCTATCTTCCATGAAAGAATCAATCAAGTTAATATCGTGGGGATCGTCTTCATCCTCTAACTGTTTGCCTATGTTCACTACCAAAAAAAGGGGTAAAGGTTACAGACCACGTTAATTTTCTGCTACGGATATAAACCTTAGCCACAGTTATTACGGTTTTAATCTGTAGCTAAAAAGTTGACACACCATTAATAATTAATAGTGTTGTAAGGGGCTCTATGGAGCTTTAAAAAAACTATATGTTCTATTTAAGCCATCCATATATTTAGAAATATTACTTTAGAGGATGAAATAAAAAATCAACTAGATCGAAGGCTCAAGTGGACCACATGGTAGGAAACATGGATATTAAATCACATTTGCTTCTTATGGTGTGGTCCACTTAGGCCTTCAATATACCTTAAATCTCTCTCTCTCTCTCTCTCTCTCTCTCTCTCTCTCTCTCTCTCTCTCTCTCCCTTTCCTAATCTTTGCATTCCCTAAGCTCTTCTTTCCCTAATCCTCTCTCTCCCTCCCAATCTCTGCTCCATCTCTCTCCTTCTCCTCCATCTCTCTCCAATGCATTAGCCATGAAGAAACACATGCCGTGAAGCTCCTCTTCTCTCTCTCTCTCTCTCTCTCTCTCTCTCTCTCTCCATTATACCAACCGTGAATCTCCTACTCGAAGAAATACACACCATGAAGCTCCTCTCCATAGGTTTGATATATTCGTCTCTTTTTCTATCTTTCAGATTTGATACATTGTAACTATTTGATGAAATGGCCTGCTATCTGTTTATTGAAATGGCTAGATGAAATGGCATGCTATCTGTTTGATGAAATGGCATGCGATATGTCCCTGGAGAGGTGGGCCACACCGACGCTTATGCCTTTGCCCTTAGACTCTTATGCTAATGTGCTGGTCTATTGGATTTCCGGGCAAGGCATCAGGGGTAGAATTGAGCATGATTTATAAGAGGAAACTTATAAGTTACTATGATTTTTTGTATTTTATATTCTGATATGCAGAAACTTTAAAGATGTGATATAGTTATGATAAACATAAGTTATACAGTTTCAATATTATCCACAGAACTATAAGTTGTTGCATTGATATCCCTAAAAGATAATAATAAAAAAAAATCGGAAGGATTTTGATAATTTTTATTCAAATATCCAAAAGGATGCAACTGGATGACAAGCAGTTGTCCCGAAAGAGAGAGAAAACAACAAGATACCCTGAGAACAATCGCTAAAATACCCCATGATATTAGCTGCTTGAGCCCACTCGAAAATAGACCTTGTAATTTTAGTAAAGACAATCTTTTTTCCCAGCCACATTGTCCACGACACAACAAGAGCTGAAACTCTCCACAAAAACATCCTGCTTTTATTGCATTTTCCTCCACCATGACAAGCTCTTAGAATCCACCATGGATTGCAACATAACCCAATACTCCTCAAAGAAGTGCAGAAACCTCCACCAAATATCCTGGAAAAAAGAATACTACAGGAATAAATGGTCAACCAATTCCACATTCCTCAGGCACATTGGGCATTCATTTGGAATGAACATGTTCCTCTTGCTCATACCAGCCCCAAGCCTAAGCCTCATACTTCTCAGTTTGAGGCCCCACCTGAGTGTGTGTGGTTTATATGTTATTGGCTGGTGTCAGACTGTGAGCCCCCTCCCTGTGGGGCCGATGGAAATGCCCTCACTTCCTCGACTTTCTCTCTCTGTGGAGTTGCCATTAACTCAAGATGCAGTTAATGGTGACAAAACACCATCGGACTAAATCCTGCATTGAACATCCCAGAATATTATGAGCCGTGAATTCTATCAATCTCATGAGTCTTACTTATTGTAATTTTCTTACCCCTGTTGTGATTATCAGAAGCAATGGGCCATCATTAAAAGATTACCCTTGTAGTGAGTCCAATCAAGGTATGGATAATACATGGTTTTAGTTCCTGGTAAATGGTACCTTTTATTGTGGATCACCCCTGGACCAAATACCAGGTACCTTTTATTGTTGTAAGTTCCTAATTAGTTTGTTTCTATATTGTTTGCTTTATAGGCTAGCATTATGTTTCTAGAATTGGCTCATTTTTCAGAGAGAAAATTACCCCAACCATTTAGGTCAGGTGTCCTAGTGCATCTGATTGGGTTTATAATGCCATGGATTTCTTGCCCAAGCTGTAATGACAATAGTTTGTCCAAGCATTCATGTTTCCAGGATTTTACTTCTGGCCTTTTGCTTTGTGATGTTCTATTAAGCATCTTGCATTGTTGTTATGTGACTTTTTGGAAATATTTGGGGGAAGGTTTCCCATAAAAGTAATACATGTGCATGTTTGGTAGGGAACTAAGCTAAGAATTTTTCTCTATTGCAGACCTCTTATCTATAATCGACATATTTCATCTAGATTCAAGATGTCCTTTACGGGGTGAGAGGTGGAGCGAATTGGTTTTATATCTTAAAGCTTGTAGGATATGGAGGAGTCACCAGAAGATGTGGGGCCATTGGAGTCAGGGCCTTCTAATGTTAGTTTGGTGGCCCTCGGGTCTGATGGAAAACTGCAAACCGTTTCTCCAGTTTCTCAGGAAGAGACTTTGAGAGACTCTGCATGAAACCCTGAGCAAGAAGAATTGTCATGCCAGACAGCATTACAAACTCTGTGGGCCACTGGATCATTTTCTGGACGAATTCCCAATGGTTTCTACTCTATCATTCTAGTAAGTAGTAGCTTTTATTTCTCAGTTGGGATATGTGATTGTCATTGTTCCTTAGTTGTTTGTGGTTCATTTTTGGTACAATCTTGAACCAACTTTCTAGAAACTGGATTGTCTACTATAAACGATTTAACTGCTGGTTAGTTAGAATTGGTTGTTTAGAAATTCCATAAACTCAAGTGGAGGTAACCTGATTATAAGAATGAACTGTTTCTGGCAGGTTGTGGAGGTGCCTAATGTCTCATGGGAGGACATTGGTGGGTTGGACAATGTCAAACGGGAACTTTAGGAGGTATGTCTTTCATTGAGCTTTGCCTTTTCTTCTTTGTTTTTTCATACATAAAATATATGCTGGTAAAGAGGCAATTGGAACAGTGATTTGTGGCCCATGTGGAACTCATAGATTAGTTGGAATTGGTTGTTCAGAAATTTCATGAATGCTGATTTTTTTTATTTTTATTTTATCATCTAGTGCTATGTAATACATTGCTTTACACATAACATAGTGATGGCTTATACAAATAGTCTTCATCAAATGTTTGATAAACCAAATCCATGAGTGCCTGGTGAATTAGAAAGGTGAATCAAACTTAATTGTGGCCTGGAAACTATGGAGAAGAAGGGCTTCTTAGTTTTTTTTTTTTTTTTTTTAAATATGATATTCACATTTTGGCCTGATTTTTCATGCTCAATTTGTTTGCATTCTTGTTTCTGAATGGAATGGAGGAACTATATCATCATATCCTATTCATGGAGTTTTATAAGCATCTTAACCTCTTCTACTTGGGTTCCTCTTCTTATTCACTTCTATAAATATGTACTAGTTTCTCTCTATTATAATTTGGGATTGATTTTTTTTTTTTTTAACCTTCATTTGGTGCATCATTTGCAGATATTGGAAGGACTACTTAAATTGCCAGAGAACAGGGAATGTGTTGAGTGCAAAAGCAAGTAGGTATCTTGGTTGAATTGTGATAATGAATGATCTTTTAAGAAGCTACTTGTAACTCTTTTTGCATATACAATGTTTACATCATCGACCCTTGTTCCAGCCTAATGAACAACCCAAACTCTCACGAGCTTCTTTTTATTTTTTAACTAGATCATGAATGAATCGCCTAAAAATTTCTATTAACCGTATAACACCCAACAGTAATAATCTGTTTTAAACCCAATCATCATCACAATAGTCACTAACATTCAGGTTGTCTGTTGCGGTTTTGGTAATGCTGCTGAAACTTCTAATAGAATGGTGCTAGAAGCTTTCTTTGGCTCCATACCCAGATACATGATCACTGAGTAAAAAATGTCCATATTTACATGATCATTGAGTGCAAAATTATAACTGATCATTTGCATCATAATTAATATCTAATGCATATGACTTTTTCATAGCATGCTTGTTCATATAGGATGTCAAATTCTAGTTCTTGTTCAGCCCCAAATTTAACATTTTATATAAAGCATTTCCCAACATGTTAGTTCCTTATAGCATGCCTATCTGAAAGGGCCTCTTTCTGTTTGATCAATTATTTTCATTTTCTTTAATCAATTTCTATCAGGTCAATGATGACCATAATGTTATAAGAGATTCTAGTGGCCATACCATTGAGGCACAGTATGTGGAGATGGATAATGCTACTATTAACTTAAGAAACTTCTACACTATGGCCTACCTGGGAGTGTCAGCCAAAGAAATCCCAAAATATTGGCTCTTATTTCAAGTATCTGTGCCACCACTTGGATGGAGCACCTACTTTATTTCTAAAGCTGGGGGACAAGGTGTATTTGAAAAGGCCAAGCTATATGTCCTAGAGGGGGGGTGAATAGGACAATGCCAAATAAAAACTTATAACAGCGGAATTTAAAAGTAAATGATAGCCAAAGTAAATTACAATGCAGTAAATTAAAACAACCTCAAAATTCAGATCTTGAGAGGTTGATACAAACGTTATTCTAAGGACAACCTTACACCAAAAACAGAGTTTATGGTAGGACAACCTTATTTCTAGAAAGGTCTTTGTGTCAAGTCTCAAATCGAAGAGGAATACAAAAACAAATATGAACTGAATTGAAATAACTTGTAATTAAAGATGTATTGTTCTAGGGACAGCCATACACCATAAAAATGGCAGGGCAACCTTGCTGGAACAACTTTCAAAATGAAATTGAAAAACAAGCTTATAAAGGAATAGCAGAAAGTAAATTCTAAGCTATTACAACATTCTCACAAAGCTTGAAATAATTACAACATTCACCACCATACATACATCCCACAAAAAGAATAAAAACAATTAAAAGAATAAATCAATCAACCACAACTCAAAGGATTTATAGTGGTTCGCCTGTGTGTTCACCAACTGTTATCCAACAGCCACACAAAAAGCTACTCCACTCCTAATATCCTCACACAGGGGATATTAGCGTTCACTAAAGATAGGTTTTCCCAGGTTCACCCAAAACCCTTACAATTGTGTCTTTGTATGTGGGCTTACACAATTAAAAACCCCCACTTCTGAGTTTTCCTGGCTTTCCTCAGATAACCAAAATAACAAGATTTTTTCGGCAAATCTTGAAAGAAACCAAAATAATAGAAAGGAATTTACAATATGTAAGATACGTGAATATCTCCTTCGTTGTAGCAGCCCGGTAGAACCAAATCAAAGTAGATGATTGAATGTCCAAGTTCAATGTCCAGTACTCGATTACAATGGTTCTAGCGCTAATGGATTTTAAATTAAACCAAACAGGCTTGCCTTAATTGATTTTGATTCCAAAGAAAGGGAATAACAATTCCTCTTTTCAAATCGGATTGGAATAGCCGAAACAAAATCAATTAAAATAAAGCTAAGGAAAGAAGATATTAAATAAGCACACTTAGCTTAAATGGAGCACAAAATTATCTCTCGAAGTTCGACGAAGATTGGCTTGAATACTATAATTAAATCGATGATTTCTTGAGATTTGTGCACTATTTATAAGTGAGAAGATCAGGTCTTCGATTGTCTAGAGTGCTCTACGACTAGTCGAAGCTCTAACGATATTTGAAAAATTAGGCGGGATAAGCGCGACCGTTCTACGATCGTCGTAGCTCTCCTACGATCGGTCGTAGGTCACCTACGATCGGTCGTAGGTTTCCTTCGACCGGTCGTAGGTCCTGAAGACCCGTTGGACTTCGAGTCGTAGATTCTACGACTGGTCGAAGATGCAGAAACACTGTTCCTACGACTGGTCGAACAGATTCCAGGACTAGTCGAAGGCTAACAGATTTTATCCGGAATTTGTAACAAACTTACGACTGGTCGAGGATTTTCTTAGACTGGTCGAAGCAAGTCTAGGACTAGTCGAAGCAGACCTAAGACTAGTCGAAGAACAGACCAATCACATGTAAAATAACATTCGGCTTATGTATCCGAAATGACTTACTTCTAAGGTCATCCTATGGTCAAACAAACCTCAATCATGAAGTATGGACATTGAAACAAGAGACCATGAAGAATGAGCCTTGAAGTCTTGATGTAGACTAAACCTTGAAGTAGCTCAATCATGAAAGTGGCTTGAGTTTCAGCTTGAGTCTTGAGTTCAGCTTGAGTCTTGCCTTGTACTTTCTTTTTCTTTTCAGCTTGAGTCTTGTGAGCAGTTCTTGCATTCAAGAGTCTTGTCTTGTGATCAGTTCTTTCATTCAAGATCCTGAGTCTTGTACTTGAGAGCTTTGCTTAGCTTGTTCATGTATGTTGATCCTTGAGAGAGCTTCACTCAAGCAGGTTATATATAACATAACAGTGATTTTGGCACCACAAATTTGACAACAAACAGGGATATAAACTATAGCACTTACAATCTCCCCCTTTGTCAAATTAGTGACAAAACACATAACCAAGATAAACATTAAAACAGCTGGTTAATACATGCAAATCAATAATCAACATTTAACATTCAACCAGTTTCAACATTCAACAAGAAACAAGATCAAACATATATTCTTCTTGACACCCCACTCCCCCTGAGTAACATAACCAATGCTACTCCTCTCACAATCACATTAACAACAAACCATTCTCCCCCTTTTTGTCACAATATGACAAAGGAGAACTAAATAAAGGAATGAGAGTAAACATGAGGAGGAAATAGAGTATAGCAAAAGAGTCATAGAGATACTCAAGATAGCATCACAGATATCAGCATATATTACATGAAAAACAAATATCCAGAATAGAATCCAACTCAAACTCAATCAAACAAGAGCAAAGTAATAAAGTTATTACATACCAAAAGTCTCATAGAAACTAGTCGGAATTAGAACTTGAAGATGGAGTAAGAATAGAAGGATCAAGTTGGTGCATGCCTTTGTTCAAGCGCCTTAGGTATTTGCGCATGTATTTGAATTGCAAATCATGAGCAACAGACATGTTCTACAACTTAACATTAATATTCTCAACTTTATCTTCTAATGCACTCGACGTGCATCAAATCAGATGGTACAAAACTGGATCATTAGCTGAGTCAAATCCAGTTCCTCAAAAATATCATCCATATTAATATCAACACCACCTTGATCAGACCACCACCACCACCACCACCTTGATCAGGAAGCAGATCCAACTTCATCTTATTAATATTTGTATTGTTGAAGATCAGATGATGGATAGGTGTTTCATCAACAGGCATATCGACTAACATATGAGTAGCCAATACAGTCATAAAGTATGCAAATGGAATGTCACTATGACCAGGATGGAGTCGAAACTGAAGAATGAAATGACAGATTAAGGAAGGCAAACAAATCTGAGTACCATTTGAGATAGCATGAATTATCTTGCAATTTAAACAAAAATTGAAATACAATCTAGCAAATATATACAATATTATACAAGAAGGCATAAATTATCAATTTAAAATGCACATGTCAAGATCAAATTTCATCTTTTTGAACCTGCTTTTATCAAGAGGTTTTGTGAAAATATCAGCACGTTGATCTTCAGTAGGAATATATTCTAGAGATATAACTTTTTCTTCTACTAATTCCCTTATATAATGAAATCTAATGTCAATGTGCTTAGTACGAGAATGCTGAATAGGATTTTTTGAAATATTTATCGCACTGGAATTATCACAATGTAATAACATAGAATCTGTTTAATTCCATAATCACTTAGCATTCGTTGCATCCAAACAAACTGTGTACATGCATTACCAGCTGTGCAGCTTCAGTTGTTGAAAGTGATATAGAATTTTGTTTCTTACTAAACCAGGAAACTAGACAATTTCCAATGAAAAAACAACCACCAGGTTGATTTTCTATCATCTAGATTACCCGCCCAGTCAGCCCAAGTACCCAACTAATTGAACATTGGTTTCATGAGGATACCGAGACCGAGATTAAAGTATTTGCGACATATCTAATAATTCGCTTGGCAATCAAGTGAGATTCTTTTGGATCGTTTGATATCTTGCGCAAATACCAACACTTAGAGAAATATCCGGTCTACTAGCAGAGTTAGATATAACAAACTACCAATCATACTCCGATAAAGTTTTGAGTCAACATTTTTACCATTAGAGTCTTTTGATAGTTTCGGGTAGTACTCATAGGAGTATCGAAATTCTTGCCATTCTCAAATCCAAATCTCTTAATTAGATTCAAGGCATACTTAGATTGAGAAATGAATATTCCTTGATTGTTGCTTTACTTGCAATCCAAGGAAATAAGTCAATTCCCCAACCATGCTCATTTCAAACCGTGATTTCATCAAATCTGCAAACTCAGTAGTCAAGTTAGTACAAGTTGATCCATAAATGATATCATCAACATAAATGTACTATTAAGATATGATCATTATGTTTTTTAACAAACGGAGTTTTATCAACAGATCCCATTTGAAATTTATGACATAAAAGAAATTTTGTTAGTTTCTCATACCATGCCCTAGGTGCTTGTTTTAATCCATAAAGTGCCTTTTAAGCCGATATACATGATCAGTATTTTTGGAATCTACAAATCCCATTGGCTGTTCAACATAGACTTCTTCATGTAAATCGCCATTTAGAAAAGCACTTTTCACATCCATCTGATAGATCTTTATCTTTTTAAAACATGCAATGGATATAAATAGTCTGATAGATTCAAGACGTGCTACTGGCGCAAAGGTTTCATCGAAATCAATTCCTTCAATTTGAGTATAACCTTGTACCACCAGTCTAGCCTTGTTTCTCATTATATTTCCACATTCGTCAGACTTATTTTTGAAAATCCATTTTGTTCCGATGATGTGTTTATTTTTAGGTCTTGGTACGAGATACCAAACATCATTTCTTATGAATTGGTTGAGTTCACCTTGCATCGCAACAATCCAGTTCTCATCAGTAAGCGCTTCTTTTACGTTAGATGGTTCAATTTGGAATGTAAAACATACATAATTACATATATCCTCAAGTTGTCTACGGGTGCGAACACCAGTGAGAGGGTTTCCAAGAATTTGTGTGGTTGGATGATCTTTAACAGTCCTCAACTCAGAATCAGTTTGATTTGATGAAGTATCAGGTTTATCAATGATTAGTACTTCATCATTATCTGAATTAGAAGTTGGTGTGTTTAAATGATCATCAATGACAACATTAATGGATTCTTGAATCACACCAGTCCTTTTGTTCAGGACTCTATAAGCTCGACTGTTTAAAGAGTATCCTAGAAAAATACCTTCATCACTCTTCGTATCGAACTTTCCCAAATTTTCACGATCACGTAAAATATAGCACTTCTGCCAAAAACTCGAAAGTATTTAACGGTAGGCTTTTTATTGAACCACAATTCGTAAGCCGTTTTATTATTATCTTTTCTAGTGTAGACTCGGTTAATAATATAGCAAGTTGTGTTGACTGCTTTGACCCAAAGATTTTTAGAGAGCTTCATGCTATTCAACATGACATTAGCCATTTCTTGAAGCACCCTATTCTTCCTTTCTACAATTCCATTTTGTTGTGGAGTTTTGGGAGCAGAGAATTCAAGTAATATTCCTTGGTCGGTACAGAACTTCTCAAAATTGCTATTCTCAAATTCAGATCCATGATCACTACGAATTTTACTGATTTGAGAAGATTTTTCAGTTTGAATCCTTTTAAGAACTTTTCTTACTTCTTCAAGGGTTTCAGATTTATCCCTTAAGAAGACTACCCAAGTGAATCTGGTAAAGTCATCAACTATTACCAAGATATACTTTTTACCACCACGACTTTCCGTTCTGGTAGGTCCTATCAAGTCCATGTGGAGAAGTTCGAGTGGTCTTGATGTGGTATTTGAATTCACCTTTTTGTGTGAGTTCTTTGTTTGTTTGCCTATCTGGCATTCACCACATATTTTATCTAATTTCTGAAGTTTGGGTAAACCTCTTACAAGTTCTCGTTTGCTCAATCGATATAGATTTCGATAATGTACATGTCCAAGACGTTTGTGCCATAAATCAGTCTCGTCTGTATGGACCATGTAACATGTTTGATTAGATGAGCTGGATTCGCTAATAATATAGCAATTTTCAGACGTTCTACGTCCAGTTAATATTACAGAACCCTTATTATTTAGTATTTCACAACTTTGATTAGAAAACCGAACATTATGGTTATTATCACATATTTGTGATATACTAAGCAAGTTGTGCTTTAGGCCTTCAACATATAAAACATTTTTAAACACGGAAGATTAAAAAGTTGAACCGTACCTTGGCCTAAAATCTTGCAGTTGCTTCCATCACCAAATGTGGTGAACCATCAGTCATATCTTTCGAGATCGGTGAATAAGGCTTTGTCACCTGTCATATGCCTGGAGCATCCACTGTCTAGGTACCACTTTGAATGACTTGTTGCTTTGAAAGCAGTGTGAGCAACCAAGCAGGTGACTTTAGGAACCCATTTCATAATTGTTTTGGGTTTAGGAACGTAGTTGGTCTTCTTTTGTGTATACTTGTAGGAATGACCTATAGAGTTAGATTTTAATAGCTCCTTGAGTAAATCAACTATCTTTTCAGCTAGTGGATTTCGATTCTGATTAAAGTTGACATGGCTGTTTCTAGGTTTTTGAAAAGTTTTTGAATTTTTAGAAAAATCTTGATAAGTACTTTTCCCTTTTGAGTTTGAGGACTCTCCTTTAACAAACATAGGAGGAGTATACTTTTTTTTAGGAGGTTGATTTTTATCATAGCCCAACCCGGATCGATCACCACATTTTCTTGATCCGGATAAAAGTTTTTCTAACTTTGGATCACCTTGGGCATATTTCCATGTGTCCTTTAAACTTAGAAGAGAAGATACTTCAGTTTTAAGATTCTCAATTTCAGATTTTAAATCAACAATTAGTGAGTTTTTGAATTCCAAATCACATTTTGATTTTTCAAAACTATCTGAAATTTGTGATTTTTCTAAAACAAGCGATTCAAAACAATTTTTGAGTTTAGAAAACTTTTCTTTTTGAAGTTTAAGTTTGAGACAATTTTACAACTTTCCTTATATAGGGCATTGTAAGCGTCTTGAAGATCATCTTCATTTTCACATTCACTATTGATTTTCTTCACTTGTAGAGTCATTATCTGAAAATGTGAATTTGGCTAGAGTCATAAGAGCTTTGACCTCATTGCCCGACTCGGTTTCAGAATCTTCTGATTCAGAAGAACCTTCAAAATCAGATGATTCATCCCATGTAGCCAACATACCCTTCTTCTTGGGTTTGTCCCTTTTAGGACATCTATTTGCTAAGTGCCCATATTCTAGCAGTTGTAACATTGACTATCTTTCAAGGATTTTCGAGATTTGGGTCTAAACTTCTTTTTGTCATTTGATTTTTGAAAATCAACTCTTTTCTTGCTTTTGAAAATCTTATAAAATTTTTAGCTAAAAGAGCAATGTCATCTTCTGAATCAGAATTTTATTATGAAATACATTTAGAAGATTTTAGAGCGATAGATTTACCTTTAGGAGCTTTAAAGTTTAACTCATAGGTTTGTAGAGAACCAACTAGTTCTTCAACCCTCATATTATCCGTATCACGAAGTTCCTGGATTGCGGTTACTTTAGAATTGAACCGTTCAGGAAGTGAGCGTAATATTTTTGCACATACTTTACTTTCTGGGATTTTATCGCCAAGACCCCACATTGAGTTTACAATGTCATTCAATCTAGTGTAAAAGTCCATAAACATCTCATTTTCCTCCATATGAATTTCTTCAAATCTGGTTGTGAGGAGTTGGACTTTAGATTTTTTGACAATTGTAGTACCCTCGTGTGTCATTTCTAATATATCCCAAGCTTGCTTTGCAGTATCACAAGAGATGATTCTTTTGAACTCATCCGGTGATAGTGCGCAAGTAATTGCATTTAGTGCTTTAGCATTTGCACTACTCTCACTTTTCTGAAGGGTGGTCCATTGGTAATATGGTGTGGTTTTCATAGACTTTGAACCATCAACCCCAGTAACTTCCATGATAGGAGGATTCCATTCAGTCACTGTGGCTTGCCACACATTTTCATCCATTGATTTGAGGAAGATCCTCATTCTGGCTTTCCAATAAGCATAGTTGGAGCCATCAAAGGGTGGAGGCCTAGTGACTGAAAGGCTATCAAAATTTGACATCTGAATAGCTTAAATCGTTAGCTCAGGAATTAAATCCAAGAATTAAAAGGAGCTATTAGGCTCTGATACCACTTGAAAAGGCCAAGCTATATGTCCTAGAGGGGGGGTGAATAGGACAATGCCAAATAAAAACTTATAACAGCGGAATTTAAAAGTAAATGATAGCCAAAGTAAATTACAATGCAGTAAATTAAAACAACCTCAAAATTTAGATCTTGAGAGGTTGATACAAACGTTATTCTAAGGACAACCTTACACCAAAAACAGAGTTTATGGTAGGACAACCTTATTTCTAGAAAGGTCTTTGTATCAAGTCTCAAATTGAAGAGGAATACAAAAACAAATATGAACTGAATTGAAATAACTTGTAATTAAAGATGTATTGTTCTAGGGACAGCCATACACCATAAAAATGGCAGGGCAACCTTGCTGGAACAACTTTCAAAATGAAATTGAAAAACAAGCTTATAAAGGAATAGCAGAAAGTAAATTCTAAGCTATTACAACATTCTCACAAAGCTTGAAATAATTACAACATTCACCACCATACATACATCCCACAAAAAGAATAAAAACAATTAAAAGAATAAATCAATCAACCACAACTCAAAGGATTTATAGTGGTTCGCCTGTGTGTTCACCAACTGTTATCCAACAGCCACACAAAAAGCTACTCCACTCCTAATATCCTCACACAGGGGATATTAGCGTTCACTAAAGATAGGTTTTCCCAGGTTCACCCAAAACCCTTACAATTGTGTCTTTGTATGTGGGCTTACACAATTAAAAAACCCCACTTCTGAGTTTTCCTGGCTTTCCTCAGATAACCAAAATAACAAGATTTTTTCGGCAAATCTTGAAAGAAACCAAAATAATAGAAAGGAATTTACAATATGTAAAATACCGAATATCTTCTTCGTTGTAGACCGGTAGAACCAAATCAAAGTAGATGATTGAATGTCCAAGTTCAATGTCCAGTACTCGATTACAATGGTTCTAGATCTAATTGATTTTAAATTAAACCAAACAGGGCTTGCCTTAATTGATTTTGATTCCAAAGAAAGGGAATAACAATTCCTCTTTTCAAATCAGATTGGAATAGCAGAAACAAAATCAATTAAAATAAAGCTAAGGAAAGAAGATATTAAATAAGCACACTTAGCTTAAATGGAGCACAAAATTATCTCTCAGAAGTTCGACGAAGATTGGCTTGAATACTATAATTAAATCGATGATTTCTTCTGAGATTCGTGCTCTATTTATAAGTGAGAAGATCAGGTCTTCGACTGGTCTAGAGTGCTCTACGACTAGTCGAAGCTCTAACAGATATTTGAAAAATTAGGCGGGATAAGCGCAGACCGTTCTACGACTGGTCGTAGGTCACCTACGACTGGTCGTAGGTTTCCTTCGACTGGTCGTAGGACCTGAAAACCTTCGCTGGACTTCGAGTCGTAGATTCTACGACTGGTCGAAGAGTCGACACTGTTCCTACGATCGGTCGAGCAGTCTCCGGCTAGTCGAAGGCTAACACATTTTATCCGGAATTTGTAACAAACTTACGATCGATCCAGGAAATTTCTTAGACTGGTCGAAGCAAGTCTAGGACTAGTCGAAGCAGACCTAAGACTGGTCGAAGAACAGACCAATCACATGTAAAATAACATTCGGCTTATGTATCTGAAATGAGCTACTTCTAAGGTCATCCTATGGTCAAACAAACCTCAATCATGAAGTATGGACATTGAAACAAGAGACCATGAAGAATGAGCCTTGAAGTCTTGATGTAGACTAAACCTTGAAGTAGCTCAATCATGAAAGTGGCTTGAGTTTCAGCTTGAGTCTTGAGTTCAGCTTGAGTCTTGCCTTGTACTTTCTTTTTCTTTTCAGCTTGAGTCTTGTGAGCAGTTCTTGCATTCAAGAGTCTTGTCTTGTGATCAGTTCTTTCATTCAAGATCCTGAGTCTTGTACTTGAGAGCTTTGCTTAGCTTGTTCATGTATGTTGATCCTTGAGAGAGCTTCACTCAAGCAGGTTATATATAACATAATAGTGATTTTGGCACCACAAATTTGACAACAAACAGGGATATAAACTATAGCACTTACAGTATTTTCATTATTCTTCTCATTAAATACTTTTTGGCATTTCTAATCATTTATTACATACTGCATTTAAAAGCACCATGAGAAATATCAATATTCACATATTGTAATTCTCCTTTAAACAATACAGAAGCAAGTAATGGGCACATGTCAGTTACGAATACTTCACAAAATGAGACATTGGAGGTTGGACCTTGGAATTTGAAGATGTCCTTTTCATCAACATCTGGACAATTGAAACGTATGACGAATTATAGAACAGGGGTGAGTTGCATTTTCTTACGTGATTACAAGCTCCTGGGTTAATTAGCTTCAAAGTTTCTTGTAAATCGGGCTTCTTTGACATATATAACTCCAGAATCTAGGCCTTGTAATTAATTAAACTTTACATATGATATCCTTTGGATTTCAGGACTCCTTTCCATGTCATTCAAACCCTTTTACATGGTTATTGCTGTGTTGATAACTCTTATAAATGGTAACATGCCTACCAAGGTGAAAGATTTGGATGTGGAACTTGAAAGTACTAAGCAGAAAAGTAAATAAAACTTGCAACAAGTCATCTTAATTGAAAGGGAAAGAGTTACTCAAATGCAGTGGGATATGGAAGAACTTCGTAGGAAGCATTTGGAGATGGAGTCGAAGCTCAAGTTCGAACACGTTCCTTTTTTGTAATTCTTATGACAGGTTCCTTTTTACCTTCTATTCCTTTATGAAATGATCTCTTAAATCCTTTTTATTCGTTATGATCCCATGAATATGATGATATATTTTAGGATGAAAAGATTCATTTGGAGTTGGCAAAAGTGTCTGCCATTCATGAGGAGTTATTGCTGCAAGAATTGGATGTTGCAAAAGAACAACTTAAGAACCTGCAAAAACATCAAGAAGAGCTGGAAATGAAATCAAAAGTGGATATTAAACTTCTTATCAAAGAAGTTAAACATGCTAGATTGGAAAGTTTTAGGAGAGGCTTGAGCAAAGTGAAGTATTGTTTATTTAGAAATGTGAATGTAGGATGCATTGTATGATTTGATTGCTATTTGTAATAAATGCATCATTTTTTTCCTGATTGCATTTTATGTACCATTCCTCAGTATTAATTGTATTAGCTTAGATGAGTTGATCAATCACAGCAGGTTCTTGTAATGGTAACAAGCACCATTGTAATAATTTTATTTTTAAAAAAATAGCTACGGATTTTAGCCGTAGCTCTTGTTTAGAAAATCGTAGCTATTGCTAACTTTAGCATATTGCTACGAATTTCATTCCACTTTTAGCTACAGATATTATTCATAGCTGTAAGTACATTTCGCTACAAAAAGTATAGCTACGGCTTCTATCTATAGCTATTGATATCTATTGCTACGGATTTAATCCGTAGCCATAAGTTTTTTACCTTTACCTACCCCACCAATTGCTACAGACGTGCTATGAACTATAAGTGTAGCAATAGGCCTTTAGCTATGGTTTTTATCCATAGCCTTTGCCCCTTTTTCTGGTAGTGGTTGAAAAGGCCAAGCTATATGTCCTAGAGGGGGGGTGAATAGGACAATGCCAAATAAAACTTATAACAGCGGAAATAAAAAGAAAATGATAGCCAAAGTAAATCACAAAGCAGTAAATTAAAATAACCTCAAAATTCAGATCTTGAGAGGTTGATACAAACGTTGTTCTAAGGACAACCTTACACCAAAAACCAGAGTTTATGGTAGGACAACCTTATTTCTAGAAAGATCTTTGTATCAAATCTCAAATCGAAGAGGAATACAGAATTAAATACAAACTGAATAAATTGTAATTAAAAATGTATTGTTCTAGGGACAGCCATACACCATAAAAATGGCAGGGCAACCTTGCTGGAACAACTTTCAAAAGAAATTGAAAATCAAGCTGATAAAGGAATAGCAGAAAATAAATTCTAAGCTATTACAACATTCTCACAAAGCTTGAATTAAATAATTACAACATTCACCACCATACATACATCTCACAAAAATTAATTAAAGATTAGAAGAATAAATCAATCAACCACAACACAAGGGTTTATAGTGGTTCGCCTGTGTGTTCACCAACTGTTATACAACAGCCACACAAAATGCTACTCCACTCCTAATATCCTCACACAGGGGATATTAGCGTTCACTAAAAATAGGTTTTCCCAGGTTCACCCAAAACCTTTACAATTGTGTCTTTGTGTGTGTGATTACACAATTAAAAACCCCACTCCGAGTTTTCCTGGCTCTCCTCAGAAAACCAATACAACAAGATTTTTCTGGCAAATCTTGAAAGAAACCAAAATAGAAAGGGATTTACAATTAAATGTAAAATACCTGATTATCTCCTTCGTTATAGCAGCCCGGTAGAACCAAATCAAAGTAGATGATTGAATGTCCAAGTTCAATGTCCAGTACTCGATTACAAGGGTTCTAATTCTAATAGATTTTAAATTAAACCAAATAGGGCTTGCCTTAATTGATTTTGATTCCAAAGAAAGGGAATAATAATTCCTCTTATCAAATCAGATTGGAATAGCAGAAACAAAATCAATTAAATAAAGCTAAGGAAAGAGAATATTAAATAAGCACACTTAGCTTAGATAGAGCACAGAATTATCTCTCAGAAGTTTGACGAAGATTGGCTTGAATGAATTAATTAAATTGATGATTTCTTCTGAGATTCGTGCACTATTTATAGGTGAGAAGATCGGGTCTTCGACTGGTCTAGAGTGCTCTTCGACTAGTCGAAGCAATAACAGATATTTGAAAAATCCGGCGGGATATGCTCTGACAGTTCTACGACTGGTCGAAGCTCTCCTACGACTGGTCGTAGGTCACCTACGACTGGTCGTAGGTCTCCTTCAACTGGTCGTAGGTCCTGTAAAACTTCGCTGGAATTCGAGTCGAAGATTTTTGACTGGTCGTAGATGCAGTCGACACTGTTCCTACGACTGGTCGAATAGATTCCTGGACTAGTCGAAGCCTAACAGATTTCATCCGAAATTTGTAACAAACTCACGACTGATCGAGGAATTTCTTAAACTGGTCGAAGCAAGTCTAGGACTAGTCGAAGAAGGCCTAGGATTAGTCGAAGAACAGACCAATCACATGAAAAATAAACATTCGGTTTATGTATCCGAAATGACCTACTTCTAAGGTCAACCTATGGTCAATCAAACCTCAATCATGAAGTAAAGGACATTGAAACATTTGGAACAAGTGACCTTAAAGAATGAGTCTTGAAGTCTTGATGTATATCAATCTTGAAATCTTCATGTAGCTCAATCTTGAAAGGGTCTTGAGTTCTTTACCAACTGCCTTGTACTCTTCAGCTTGAGTCTTGTCTTGTGAGCTTTACTTGTTATGAGCTTATCTTGTTCATGAATGTTGATCCTTGAGAGAGCTTCACTTATGCAAGTTATATATAACATAACAGTGATTTTGGTACCACAAATTTGACAACAGACAGGGATATAAACTATAGCACTTATAGTGGTTGAAAAAGATATTCAACTCCAATGTCATATTCTCAAAAGTCATACTCATGACTACATTCCTGCAGTTAATGATTGCATTTGATGTGGCAAGGAATGGGTGACCAAGAATGACGGGAATTTGAGTGCTCATGTCCACGATGGGTTGAGTATCCAAGATAATAAAATCTACTCGGTAGTAAAATTTGTCAACCTGGACTAACACATCCTCAATTATCTCTCTCGGTACACGAACTGTGCAATCAGCAAGTTGTAATGTGGTACGGGTGGGTTTTAATTCACCTAGACCCAGTTGCTCGTAAACTGAGTACGGGATCGGATTTACACTTGCTCTGAAGTCAAGAAGTGCATGCTCAATCCGGTAGTTCCCAATTACAGAAGGGATGGTTGGGCTATTTGGGATCTTTGTATTTCTGTGGCACATCTTACTTTAGGATAACACTTACTTTTGCAGTTAAGAACTTCTTTTAAATATTTTGTTGTCTTTTGGTCATGGCTAAGTCTTTCAGAAATTTGGCATATGAAAGAATTTGTTTTACCGCATCTAGTAAAGGAATATTGACCTTTACTTGTTTCAACACTTATAGAATATCCTGAGAGTTAGAGAGAGGTTTTGGTGCAATCAAGCGTTGGGAAAATGGGACAATCTGCTTCCTTGAGGTTCTGGTTCTAATTCATGTGGGGCATGGATAGATCTATCATTGTTGTTCTCTTCCGGGTCCTTAAGCTTTTCAGCCCTAACCGGAATAGTTTTGTTAATGGACTTCCCACTCCTAAGAGTGGTGATAGATTTAGCTTGCTCCATTTGATTTGAAGAGCTTGGATCACTTATCTCATATTGCAGTTTAGGATTGGGGAGAGGTTGAGTAAGAAGCATCCCCTTTCTCTCAATTGTTAAGTGCGACTCTATCCTTTGAATAGATGATGCAAGTGTTCCCAATGCTGATCTAATATCCTAGAATGCTTGTGCCGATTTCTGATTTATTAGCTCTTGATCTTGAATATGTTTTAGAATCGGAGCCTCTTGAGGTTTCCCTTGATTTGAAATTTGATTAAAGAAACCTTGAGGGGTAGCAGTTTGTCCATTCCTCTAACTGAAGTTTGGATGATTTCTCCATTTAGGATTGTACTTGTTGGAGGTATGTCCATTGAAAAGTCTTTGGTAATTATTCACGGTATTGGATTGCTCATTCAATACCTCTTGAAAGACAGGTATTGTTGGACAATTTTCAGTTGTGTGAATATTGCAAGCACAAATATCGCAAACAGTTTTCTTAGCCTTATCCTTCTTTAGTTCCATGACCTCGAATTTCCTTATGAGATTAGACACTTTAGCATTCATATCATCATCCTCTATCAGAAGATATAATCTACCCCTTTCCTTTAATCGAGTGGGCCTAGAAGTAGTGCTTGATTTTGGGGAGGTGTCCCATAATTGTGTGTTGTCAGCAAGTCTATCCAAGTAGTCCCACATACCATTGACATTTTTATTCATGAATTCCCCATTGCATATTGTCTCAACCAAATAGCATATGGAAGATGTCAGTCCATCATAAAAAAAGTGTGTAATGCGCCACGTCTCAAAACTGTGTTGTAGGCATGAACTGACAATATCTTTGAACCTCTCCCAACATTGGAAGAATGTTTCATCCTCTTTTTGAGCGAAGTTTATGATTGAATTTCTAAGGGTGTTCATTTTATGATGTGGAAAAAATCTCTTTATGAACTCCCTTATCATATCATTCCATGTGCCAATAGATCTAGGACGTAGTGAATGCAACCACGTCTTAGCTTTCTCTTTTAAAGAAAAGGAAAAGAGTTTCAGTTTGACCGTGTCCTCAAACATGTTAGGAAAATATAAAGTGGCTATAATCTTGTCAAACTCTTGCAAGTGCAGATATGGATTTTCAGATTCAAGTCCATGGAACTTTGGAAGGAGTTGGATAACCCTTGACTTAATATCCATATGTCCTATATTTTCTGAAAAAACCATGCATGAGGGGATGCTCACCCACGCCGGTTGTAAATAGTCTCGCAAAGTACGAGGCAGGGGTGCTTGATGCACCTCATTCTCATCTTGGACTTCCTCAACTCGAGGTTAAGATTGTCTTCCCAGTTGATTGACCGGTTGATTGGCAACCATGACCTCAATTAACTCTAAGGATCTCAAGTGGTGGCTAATCTTATGATGGATAGATAACCCCTCAGCCAATCCTGATTCACTCAAAAGACGTTGAGTGTTGTCATAGACCCACTTGGGCATGAAACACTCTCAGCTCTCAATTTTAGATTCTAACCTAGACCTAAAAGAAAAAAAAAGAAATAGAAATCTAAAAATAGAGAGAGAGAGAGAGAGAGAGAGAGAATTAGAAAGAAGTTACTAAATTAGAAGTTCTTAAATTAAGATCCTATAAAACAAAACAAAATAAGTTAGTTTCTAAAAACAGAAGTTCTAAAATTAGAATGTTTCTAAAAACAAATTAGGAAAGTAAACTAATTTCTAAAAAGGAAAGTTTTTAAAAATAAAAAAAAATAGAAAGTTTCTAACCTAAAATTAGAAAGTAGATCTAAGAAAAAACAGAAAAGGAAAGTTTCTAAAACAAATTAGGAAAGTTTCTAATCCTAAAAATAGAAAGCTAAGTTAGTTTCTAAAATAATTCAGAAAACCCAAATCCTAAAAATAGAAAATAGAAAAACCCTAATAATAAACTAATTTCAAAATTAGTTAATCTCAGAAAAAAACAACCGTTAATCCCCGGCAACGGTGCCAAAAACTTGTTCATAACCCCAAGTATAGGGTCGCAATGTAACAATAATCTCGGTGAGACCGAGGTCGAATCCACATGGACTAATCTCGTGTGTATTCTAAAAGTGACTAGAACTAGAACTAGAAGAAGATGAAAACCTAAATATGGAAGTATAGAGAGTAATTGTGAGAGATTTAATGAAAAACTTAATAAATTCAAAAGTGGGAAACTAGGGTTTCCAAGGATCCACTTGTATAGATTAGGGAGATCTATGCTTGATTCAAAGACACAACTGGAATCAGAGTCCCATCTTATCCAATTGGAAGATATCTCAGTAAAATCAAATCTGAACTTCCTCTAACCTAATTCTCAATGGATGAGAGGTGTGAGAACTGGAAGTGATTTCATCACAAAACCATGCCTAGGAGACAAGGCAAACAACAGGATTTACCAATACCGCAACCAATCTGAGAGAATTGTGAAAATTAAGGAGGATTCAATCATCCAACCATGCCCAAGGGATGATGGTGAACAATAGGATTTCTTAATTTCACAATCTCTATACATGAAAAGAACATACTCAAAACTATCGCAAATCTATTGTAATTTGAGTCACAACAAACCATTAAAAACTAAAAGTATTCCTTATAATCAAACTAGAATCAAAGAGAGTTTAACATAAACATGAATCAAAGCATTAGAAACATCACATCATGCTACAAGCTTTACCACTTAGCCCCAGCTAAGAGGTTTAGCTAACCATAAATGTGATTGAACTAAAATCTCCTAAGAAAAGCATAAAAACAACTAAGGAAAAGGAAGAAAAACTGTTGGTGACGGCTTCTCCATGCTTTTGCTTCACTCTCCAAACCCTGAAAGATGCCTAAGAACATCCTAGGGACCCCCCATTTATAGTTTTTCAACTTAAACTTTCATATGAAGTTTGAAAAATCTATAAACTACCTCAAATTTACGTAGTCCGCGCAACATCTATGTAACCCTCGACTGGTTAAGGACAATCTTCGACTAGTTGACAGTTACCTTCGACTGGTCAAGGATGACAGGATTTTTGAGGATTTTGTTACTAGAGTTCGAGTCAAGTAACCTTCGACTGGTCGAGCAGGGGCTTAGACTAGTCGAAGAATGCAGATTTTTAAGGTTATTTTTCTTCACTTCAAGTCTTCAATGTTATTCATTCCTCACTTGATTTTCTTGTATCTTTGGTCTGTGCATTCTTCATTCTTGGTCTCATAAGATCCATTCTTGGCTTTGGTGATTCTTGAGCGTTAAATCCATGCTTTTATCATTCTTTTCAATCCAAGCCCTTAAATTCACCTTGCAACACAAACATGATTAAAATAGATCATTAAGAATTATCATGTTCATAAAACTAAGTAATAAATGGGGTCCAATATGCAATATTTAACCCTCAACATTAGATACTCTCTTTGTGGTCATCTTTTCTATGTAGCATCTGATTTGCCTGCTTATGATGATATATTTCTTTGCCTAGATGATAATCCTTATGCTTATATTATTATATGATGTATCCGTTTTTATTCTCTTACCCTCTGAATTATTATCTTTATGTTATTGAAATATCTCTTTGTAAACTTTTTGCCAATAACTGACAAAAAGGGGAAGAAAAAACCTACCCTCCAAAACAATGTTTGTTTTTTGCAGAAATTGTTTGTTTCTCATGTTATAAGTTATTCTTAACAAACGCTGAGGGAGAGCAACATGATTTTGTATTACATGTCAAGTCTTGAGTTATAAATCTATATGTTCATATGTAATTCTTATTGTTTTAGTATGTCATTGATACGGACTATGACGCGTTCATAGGTTAGGTTGTTTTTGTCACGTGATTGATAAAGAGGGAGACTGTTAGTGCACTTATTTGCACTCATGTTTGTCAATTACGTGACTAGTTGTGTCTTGTAGTCGGATGAGTTTTTGACAAGTGAAGATCGGCGACGCAACTGGATCAGGAGCATCAAAGCCACGTTGAAGACAAAGAACTGCTTATGGGATCTTCACCTTGCAAAATAGATAATCCCAACCCAAATAGGAATACTTACGTAGGTCATCTATTCTAAGCCAATCACAAGTCCATATTTTATATCCTACAGTCTTGGCTTTTGTATATCCTAAGTTGTTGAATGATTAAAAGGACAAAAAGAAAAATCTGTCCACTTTCGGTAGAAAGAAGGTGTCACAGAATAGCACATTTGGTATCATCAAAGATACCTTCGGTGTTACTGAAGGGGCTTAAAATAGTTCAATAAGCTTACAACATTAATTCGGTGTCACCGACTAGATATTTCAGTGACACCGACTGCTACCAACGAACAAAGTTCAGTACCACTGAAATTGACTTATTTTGATCAACAACTTGAGGAATTTTATTCGGTATTGTTAATAAACAATTTAGTACCACCAAAGCAAGTTCAGTGATACTGAAGATCACTTCGGTAGCACCATAAACTAGCCATTTTATAGTCATTTTCTATTAGCTGGAAGCTTTTATCTATAAAAGCGGCTTGTGGAAACCTGTAAAATTAGTGGAAATAGGCATTATAAAGTCTCTAGTGTATCACAAGCTTATCCTAGCTCATTTAGACTCTATCCATATGAGTTTTATATTCTCTTCATTGTGATCTTTTACTCCTATGAGCATTCAAAGCTCTAATTAATGAAGAACATGAACTCGTGCCTTCTTTAGAGTACAAAGACCAAACTAATAGAATATCCTTGGTTCTTTGATACTCTAGATCGGCCATAGGTTGAATCCCTTAAGAAATTCACTCATTATCGTAGATAAGAGATTCAACCAACTCTCATAACCTTGGTCACCTTTATAGGTACATCTTATGTAAGGTTATTGATCATGAAGCCGAGCAACAAGTAAATCCAAGCGACGCGATCGAGGGAGCACCGATGAGTTGATTCAAGCTCGAGAGCGTGAAGATTTAGCAACCCGAGACAAGCTACAAGAGAGAACTCTATCCAACAAGTGTCATTTTAAGAGTTCAAAAGTTTAGTCTCTTTCCTTGTATAGGATTAAGGTTAAAAGTTTACTATCAACAAACTCGATTAGGTTCCTAATGTAGGACCTTGGTGTTCACAACCCCAAGTGTAAGGTCACGATGTAGTAATAATCTCAGTGAGACCGAGGTCGATTCCACGGGGACTAATCTCGTGAGTATTCTAAAAGCAACTAGAAGTAGAATTAGAAAAAAATGAAAACTTAAATCTGGAAGCAGAGTGAGTAATTAAGAGATTCAATGGTGGGAAACAAGTATTTTCAAGGATCCACTTGTAGAGATCAGGGAGCCCTCTTACTTGATTCAAGTCATATGATTGGAATTGGAGTCATATCCTATCCAATTGGAAGATATACAAATAAGATCAATCTGAACTTTCCTTGACCTAATTCTTAACGGAGGAGAATTATGATAATTGGAAGAGATTCCATCACCAAACCATGCCCATGAGACGATGGCTAACAATAGGATTTACCAATCCCACAATCTCAAAATTAGGAAAAGAAGATACTTAAAGCTGTTGTAGATCTATTGTAATTTGAGTCACAATAAACTATTAAGAACTGAAAGTATTCTTTTTAAAATCAAACTAGAATCAAAGAAGGTTCAACATAAACATAAATTAAAGTAAAAGAAATATCTCATCATGCTACAAGCTTCACCTCTTAACCCTAGATAAGAGGTTTAGCTAACCATAAACATGATTGAACTAAAATCTCTTAAGAAAAGCATGAAAATAACTAAGAAAAAGGAAGAAAAACTCTTAACGACGGCTTCTTTATGCTTTTTCTCCACTCCCCAAACCCTAGATGATGCTCAGGGATGCCCTAGGGACCCCTATTTATAGTTTTGCAACTTAAACTTTTGCACCAAGTTGGAAATTTCCGGAAACCGCTTCAAATTTCCGAAATCCATGTGTTGTCTACATAACCTTAGACTAGTCAAGGAATCCTTGGATTGGTCGAGGTTGGACGGGTCGAGGGATTCCTTCAATGGGTTGAGGACACCTGAAATTTAAAGGATTTTATCGCTGGAGTTTGAGTCGAGGAACTAGTCAAGGAAAGCAGATTTTTAACGCTCCGTTTCTTCTTTTCAAGTCTTCAATGCTCTTCATTCCTCACTTAGTCTTCTTGGATCTTTTACATATGAATTCTTCATTCTTTGTCGTATAAGATCCATCTTTGGCTTTGGTGATTCTTGAGAGTTAAATCCATGCTTTTAGTATCCTTTTCAATCCAAGCTCTTAAATTCACCTTGCAACACAAACATGATTAAACTAGAACATTAATCATTATCATGTTCATAAAACCAAGTAATATTCGAGTCTCAATACTTGGCCAGTGGACCTAAAAGTAGGTGCCTTATGTGGGACCTTGGCCGGTGGGCCTAACGTAAGTGCCTTATATGGGACCTTGGCTAGTGGGCCTAAATGGTAGGTGTCTAGTATGAGACCTTGGCCGGTGGGCTTAAACGTGAGTTTTATGTGCAGGACATTTGCTCTTGCGGATAACATAAATTGTGTCCTTAGTATCGGACTATAAAAGTTATTGGTGAACCTGTTTAAAAATATTAATAGTGAAATCCGGTGCACTCTGTGATTAAGTGTGAGTGTCGAGAGTGGAATAGGCACGTAGCTGAATCACTATAAATGCTTGTATTTGGAATTGTTATTTGTGCATTTAGTTGATCATTCTTATATATGTTTGAATGTTTAATTTATTATACATGATTAAATGAATGTGATTCATTGATAGGAAGAACATTCCACACATAAGCACATAATACTAGGTTAATCGTTATATTCTAGATATCCTTTATAGCCTTTGTGATTAGAACATCTAACTGGCTTGGAAGCCATTAAATTTATTTTTTCTAACTTGTTTAAAATTGAATGATTATTTAAGTTAGGTAATTAGAATTTTACACTACCCAAAATACGAATAAAAGCTATCGACTATGAGGGTATTTTACTACGGATATAAATAGTAGCTAAAAGCTGCCTCAATCTGTAACTAAAAGCTACAATCTCACCAGCGTGAGGGGACTTGTGGGGCCCATCACAATGCACGTGTTTTATCTAAGCCATCTATCCATTCTGAAAGCTCATTTTAGGGCACGAGCACAAAAAGTTAGGCGATAGAAGTCTTAAGTGGACCACGTGGTAGGAAACAGTGGAGATTAAGTTCCCACCGTTATATATGGTGTGGTCAACTTGGGCGTTCGAGTTGAATTATTTTCTGGATCATTCCCTAAAAGTATATTTTAAAATGAATGGATGGTGTGGATAAACCACGTACATCACGGTAGGCTCCACGGAGCTTCCAACAGGACCGTTCGTCTCTAGCCAACTCCTTGGTTGTTACGAATTCGGCACCCAAAAAAATAGATCCCGCGCCCGAAAAAGAGCTCCCGCGCCAAGTAAGAAAACCCTTGCTCTTCTTTTCTTTCCTGCACAAGGAAGCAAGAACGGAAGCCCTAGCCCACCTGCCTCGTGAGATCATCGACCTCACAAACCAGCACCTCAAGCGTGCAATGGATCTCTCCATAAAGCACAAATTTCTCCCTGAAGATCCACAGGTCCTCTGTCTCTATACATATTTTTCGTTCATCAATTTAATCGATTTTTTTTCTTCAGATGTTGTGTATTACTATAGGTTATAAAACGAGTTGCAAATGATTAAATATGTATAGTTTACATCAGTCATTTAAAAAAATAATAATAATAATTTGGTTATGTTATTCTTTGGCACCTTTCATGCTTGATAAAATGCCAAACGGCCCAAACATGCTGTATTGTGGAGAACCCTGCTGTATTCCCCTGAGCTGGGTTTTTTATAGTACATGGCGTAAAAGAAAAGCTCTATTGCTATAACTTTTCTAATAGAAAGTTCACAATGTGCTATATATGTATATCAGATTTCATGTGTACATCTTTATTTATGTATAAATTGGGATCTTAGCCATTTCGCAGTCTTTAGATCTAATTGCTTTTCTTTGATTTTCTTCACTCGATATCGCATTTGTGTAGAGACGTTCTCATTTCCGGCCATGATTTCCTTCAAGATTCTTTTCCATATCATCTCTTTAGTTACTCAGTATCAGTGCCATTTGAAATTGGATCAGTCCTACTACAATGCTGATGATTGTATATTTGATGTTTCGTATCTTTCATGCTTGATACATACATTCTCATTTATAGCCATGATTTCTTCAAGATTCTTTTCTTTCTCATCTCTTTAGTTACTCAGCATCAGATGCATTTGAAATCAGATAAGTCCTGAATTTTCTTTGAGTTCATTTGTTACTACAATGCTGATGATGGTATATTTAATGTTTCATATCTTTCATGCGTGATCCGTTGATTCAGTCTGCATTTTTCTTGATCCTGTTTTCATTAGTAGCTTTGGCTGAGATGAAGTTTTTGGATATTGGTCCTCCCTAATAAATGACAGATTCGGTTCTCGGAGTGCAAGCATAACTGCTGAAAAAACAAAGGCAACAGAAGCTTTTTTTATGCATTCCTTTTACTCCGGGGATGCTGAACAGAGAAAGTTAAGGACTGAACCGATACTTTTGAAGGGTGATTCACTCCTCCATGGTAAATCTGAAATCTAAGAAAATTGCTGGCTATAAAACTTGAAGAGTCTTCATGAAAAGCTTAAATTTCTCTCATAAGTTAAATCAAAATATTGAACATAAAGAGGGTACTTTCCGGAGATTCCGTAAATAGATTATGGCATTATCAACAGAACATGAAAGCACCCTTTGTCTTTCTGCCTGTACATCTGTATCCTCATCAACTTCAAGAGCAACATTTTTGGAGAATGAATTAAGAAGTGGTTCCAAGTAACTCTCAGAAGTTCCATGATGAACTGTTCTAAACCTCCTCCACCATCCCTTAATTGTGATTAAGTTTAATTTTTGAGGAGGTAAGAGTTCAAGAACGATTGTAAGAACAAAGTAAATGATGCTCTGTTGCACATAAACAACAAATCAAATGAACACAATGAGCACATTACTTACATGACATCACATACTCTCTTTCTCTCTCATCTATATATATATATATATATATATATAAGCTGATACAATAGACAAGACAGATTGTTATATGGGTGTCCTTTAACATATGGTGGAAGTGTCTTCGTGCAGAGAAATTAGTGTTGAGGACCACCATCTATGTGATCTAAGATTCCCAACCAAAGGGAATTACATGGACATCTCTCTGATTGATTGTTGGAGGCACAACATGACAACCTCTCATGCATTTGGAGGCAAGATCATGTCCATAACATCTGGCTTTGATTTCAGCTGTGGCCTATTTGCTGAGAACAGGAATGCTTTTTGTTGGGGGTGATGAAACTATGAGTGGGTTTTTGAGCTTAATTCCTAGACATGCAAGGTTTCAGATGATTTCAGCTAGTGGGTTTTTGTTCCTGGCCCTTATTGTTTTTAATTTACAGGATGTTTCATCATTTCTTGAATTGCATTTTTTTTTTCTTGGAATGTTTTGAATTTCTTGAAATTTGAAAATATTTGTTTCATCATTTCTTGTTTTTATTGTCTAAAACTAGGAGTGTCTTCCATAACAGCATGTCTAAAAGTTCAATGATGTATATTCCAGATGGAACCGCCAGACTTGCTCCATCTTCGAATAAGCTAGTATCCAGTTTCAAATTTTCTCTTATTTACATAACTTGGAAACATGCCACACGCATTAATTTCTATCTGATCATCTCTTACCTCTTGTCATTTCTCATGGCAGGACATGGAACATTTTGGAGATGTTGGTTCCTTGGATGATAATGTGGAATCGTTCCTGTCACATGATGATGGAGATGCAAGGGACATATTTGGTACATTAAAAAGAAGTCCAACAGAGCACAATACAGAGTCTTCAAAGGGTAATTGATTTTCTTTTATGTCATTTTTGGACAGACACTACAATTATCTGAAGCCATTGTAAATTGGGGTGCAGCTTGGCCAGGTGGGGTCGTGTTTAGGGTCAATCTGAGCGAACCTGACCTCAAGAGGACCCAACCTGCAACCTGACCCAGCCCTAATTCCAACCCTATGTGCCCAACCCAAACCGAATCCGACCCAACCCAATGTTAAGCCTACCAAATACATGTGATAATTCCCAACCCGATCTAACCCCATCTGAATTTGCTTGACTTGAACCCAACCTGAATTTAGATCGTGTTGGTGTTTTCCAACCTGAATCCAATCTACCTTTGACAACCCAACCCAAGTCGACCAGAACTCGGGTTGGGTCAGTTTGGTTCGGTTGACCCGAACCCAAGTTGCAGACCTAACTGTAACATGGATTCATACAATGTTTCTTAGGGTTTCAATTCTCCCCATTTTGTTGTGGGATGACCCCTCATCATCGCTGCCTTTTTGGCTTTAATAAATAAATTTTTGCCAAAAGGAAAACTAAATCCATGTTCTTATTCTTTATTTCAGGTTTTTCCTTCAGCGAACTTGGATGTATTCGTACAAGCAATAACAAAGTTGTCTGCTTCCATTTCTCTTCAGATGGAAAATTGCTGGCTAGTGCTGGGCATGAGAAGAAGGTAATGCAGGGTAGCTATTTAATATCAACATTCTGTTGTTGGAATTGTGGACAAGAAAAACTCCATTGTTTGACTTACTGGCTTGTTAGAGATGCACTTGGAGCACTCAGGCGCACCGTGATATGGCTACTAGGAAAAACCTTATCATTTTTCCTGTTATCTTGTGTCACTATTATGCTCTTTATATCTTTAAAAAAAAAAAAAAAAGCTCTTTAACTGATTTAATGCATGCCTTTATTTTAGTACATTTTCCCAATTTATGCTACTATGAACTGATACAATTTACAGGTTTATGAGGATCACCATTTGATACTACTTGTACACCTTTTCTGCATGTATGATGCTGATATATGTATCCACGTCTGATCTATGAACATGTTATAAGGTCTTCTAAATGGTCTACCTTTCCAGGACCATTGATCTGGTGAGCTGCTGTGTGGATGGGCTATAAGTGGTCTACTCCACTCCAAAAACCATGCTTTCCATCAGAAGCAAGGGGTCCAGCTGCCTTGTTGGGCCTTAGTTAATGCTATAACCCATTTAGTATCTAGGCTAGCAATCAGTGTTGTGGAAGTGTTCTTTCATTGTAAATATGATTAAGGTTAAGTTACTAGTCTTTTGGGTTCATTTCAGCTTAGCCTGACATAGGCCAACTCCATAGCAGATACTTTTAGGAAGGCCTCTCTAAACCAGCCATTTGCATTGGAAATCCAAAACCTCTTAAGACGTTGTCTTAATGTAACCTTATAGCCTATTTTGGAATGGAAATGCCAGGAGGAAGTTCTAACCATAGTGACTTTTTGTTTAGGATCCAATGTCTGTCCAAGACCATTTAGCAAGTGGGTTTCTTGAAATATAAATTGATGAAATGTCATACCCATGAAAATGACATTTTTTTTTTTTTTTTGGTTTTTTTTTGTAAATTTCTTGAAAATGTCATTTCCATTTCTCTCATTTCCTGAAAAATGCCCCCTTTTAGTTTCCTTGGCTAGACTGGCAACAAATTTTCCATGAATATAGATTTGTAAATGAAGAAATTTTTTTCAAGAAAATCTTGCTGAAAGACAATCATGGGAAACAGATTTTCATTTCTTACTGTTTTCTAGATATGGAGTTTCCCAAAAAACTCCATTTTCTTCAAAAAATAAAAAATAAAAAATAAAAAAATTCCACAAATCCAAACAGTCCTTAAAGTAGGCTTGAAGAGATTGCTTTATTCATTGATAGCCAGTCAAATCAGATTAAAGAGTTTGAAGCAGAGAGAGAGAGAAGCTGATATGATTGCAAGAAGATAAGAAGACTGAGCTGAAGTGGAGGTATTTGGAAGAAGAAGTGGAACTAGAGAAGGAATTTGATGCTAAGCTGACCCAACTGATGGACAAGTGACTATTGTAAATAGGTGCAATCTTTGTCTTTTTTCTATCAAAATTTGATTGTTGTTTCAGCTTTTTCTTAACCGTCTGTTTGCAAACCATCAGTTAAGAAAACAGTTGGTTAGGAAAAAGATGCAAGAACAGTCCATGGTTTGGTGAGTAAGGCTTTTGATCTAAGCCAGCTACAGATGTGGTAGCTGCAAACAGATCGTTAAGAAAATGCTGCAACAATATTAAATCTCCCATTTATTAAAGAAAGATCGAGTAATCTTTCTTTCTTTTTTTTTTTTTTTTTTTTTTTAATGTAAGTTTTGTCTAGAAATTGATCGATTTCACTTTCAGCACAATATTGAACTTGATGTGTAATTATGAATCCTGATGTATGTCAAAGCAACATGACTTGTGGGCCTTGGTTCTTGGATGCTCTCTAGGTTAAATGAGTTCAAGTCATGAGACAAATTCATTCATGTGCAATGCTTGTTTTCTTTGTTCCAGCTAGTATATATTGGGAGGAGAAGAATCTCATAGACTTGTATATCATCCTTCTCAGATTTTCAAGGTAAAGAAAGTATCATTATAGGAGTTCTGCTTGCCTTTCCCTTGTTTTTAATGTCACTTTCTCATTGTTATGGAGTATTGCTTTTTGAATATTCTTCTTTTTGTAAATTTCGTAAGAATCATATATTTTACAGCTCAAATGAATGGAGCCTTGCTGCTACCTCGAGGTTGTGGGTTCAATTTGAGACTATTATCACATGTTTCATTTGTGATTTTAAAGATTGTGAGAGAGTTTGAATTTCCTTAAAAATTCAGTTCTTTACTATCTGTTTAGCTGGGTTTAATAGTTCCATATTTGCATTTGGACAGGTATTCAATCTTCCCAATTTACTATCCGCAATCCCATTCATTCAATTGCTCTCTAAATGTCAGCGATTTCCTTTCATCTAATTGCTGACCAATCAGTGATTACGCTGTCCGGAACAGATTGCTGAGCTTCGTAATATATTCATTCCTCTACAGTTCATCTGTAACTTATTATTTCACTGAAATCATTGTTCTTCAGAGGACATCAATTCTGTGATTCCGTCCTTTAAAATCGCTGCCTACAGCTGTTCATGTTTTTTTGCTCATGCTTCAGGATCATTGCTACCAGATCAAACATAAGACCCGCATCTTTCCAAGAATGTGACATGCAACAGATGGTGTCGTAGCCAAGAGAGTGGATTTGTCCTTATTCCAGATGCAGAAGTCCCCTTATTCCTTGAGCTAGCAGCTGCTCTGTCTGGAAGTCACTTGGAATTGCCATGCTATGAATTTAAAGGAATGGTTCTCTAATGTAAACTTTCCAACCCACAAATAGTTTGAATAGAAGGAACATGCAGAAAATGTCTTAAAGCTAAGGCACCAGTTGTCACTGGGTGAGTAGCATCACAAACATTGGTAATCAAAGGCCAAGTGCAATTAACAGCCATGGTACAATTAAATCCATGTTAGGGAATGGGGTGAGACAAAATACCTACATCTCCAGTCAATGCGATGTGTGGCTTGTGTTTGGCTACCAATTTGGATCTGCCAGGGGATCAAGTGTCATGGTCTTGTGGAAGGCACTCAACCAGAGAATTTAAGGGTCATGGTTGTAATGCTTTCCATTTTTAAGCACAAACCTGAGGTACGAAACCATATGCTTTTTTCCCTTTTTATGTTACACAAATGAGCAATTATACAAATTCTAATAAGTTAAAACATGAATAGTGTCCCAATGAGTAATTGAATTCCTGAGTAGTACTCTTGATATGAATACTAAGATAATTGCAATTGGGTCATGTAAACTAATTGTTTCAGTTCAATGTAATAGGCATTGAATCACAACCTTTGATGGGTTTCTAGAGCACACAACTAACCACAAAGTATTTTTCACAGGAGGAGAATAAAGAAACCATCGAATCACAAGATCAGGTTTTCATAAGAGACCTTATTACACTTCACGACAGGTACATGGGCTACATAAAAAACAATTTTATGAACCATGCTCTCTTCCACAAAGTCAAATTTTGGGCTTTCAGAGTTCTCTCTCTCTCTCTCTCTCTCTATACTTTTTCTTTTTCTGTTTACTTACATATTATGGGTCATTTTGAAGGCACTCAAAGAATCTTTTGAAGTCTTCTACAATGAGGATGATGCAGGCAACCCAGCTCCGAAGGCAATTTGGTGGCTAAACTCTAGTTTTGAGTGGATTGGGGCTCATTCCACTAGTTCATTTCATTGAAAATGATTTGAGATATTGCAATTCATTTTATTTAAGCATCCAAACAAACCATAACGATGGGATTATAAGTTGTCAAATTTGCTTGTCTATAAATAATTCCTATCAAACTAGATAATCATGATGGTTTCATTGCAGGAAAAAGCTTGCTTGTAGGCTGTTGTTTGACAGGAGCACGAATGTTGACCATGAACGAAGCCTTTTAACTAAGCTGAAGCAACAATGGGGTGGCCAACTTAATTTGTAGATGGAAGGAATGGTCTGTCATATACTAACTACTTGCCCAAGCTAGTTGCATGCGTGCGGGTGTTTTCTTCTTCTTTCTCAAAGGGATTTCTTGGTGTTGTTCTTTCATGTTTTTCTCGCAATGCAGGTTACTAATTTTCCATTAGCAAGGGAGAATCAACAGAATGTTTTGAAGCTCCATGCCCATTTCCATCTTTATATTGCTAACAGAATTTTATTCAAGATGATGGTTTTCACATCTTCCTTCTCTTTTTCAGACTATTCAACATCTATGTTCGTAGCTTGCTTAGCTCCAAGATACATATATGTTGCAAGGTACCCATATGGTAACCATTCCTTTTTGTTGCGTCGAAGAAATGAAAAGTTAATCTTGGAATTGTTTCAAAATACTTGATCCTTTGATGTTGTAGGTGATTATGGCTGTTCATTCCAGTTTCACATCAATAAAATTCAGGTCGAATTATCCACCTTTCCTAGAAAAAAAAAAAGAAAAAAGAAGACCATCAGCCATCTATTTATTTCCAAAAAAAAAAGGTGATTATGGTTTGAAGGTTGTGTCAGGAATATTATATTGGATTGATGCTGAGGGTCTTATAAGAATTTTTCTGTTCTTAATATTGTTGTGCAGATCTTGAACCAGCAGAAATATTATATATGGAAAACAGTGAGAGAGGATATGATGTTTCTTCTGTGGCATAACTTCAAGGTTTGATCGGTTTGTTGGACCACTATCTCTGAAATATTAACCCAATGTTCACTTTCCATTGCAGCTGACATGAACGAAGTTATTAGGTTAAAAGTTGTTTTATGTGGTGGGAGATAGATAAAGCTATTGTGGGCCCTTAAATTAATACTTTTGTGATGCCGCTGTCATTGCCAGGATTCTAGGCGCTGCCCTTGTTGTTCCGATCTTGCAAGTGAATGTGATTTGGGGAGATGAAAGGTAAGACACGAACAACAGTGGAATTTCTTTTCGAGTTTTCAACTCTTATGTTTTTTCCTTTCTTGGGAAATTTCTGCATTTGAATTGATATATTGAATTGGATTGAAAAAGTAAATAATATTGGAGTGATAATAGGTTTCAAAATTTTCAAAAGGAAGGAATTTCCCTGCAATTTACAAATTTTCTGCATTTCAATTCTTCAAAGGAGAAGTTATCGGTATAGTTGTCAGATGTGCAGGTGGACTACTGATACTCGCATCCATTTTCTATCCATGGATAATGATGCTCACCATTGAAACCTTCCTAGGGCCACCATGATGTTTATTTACCATCCAACCTGTTCATAATGTCAAAAAGACATGGATGAATGGACAAAACAATTATCAGCTTGATTTAAAACTTTTGTGACCCCTAAGAAGTCCTTAATGGTAGACATTCAATCCCCATTGCTTTGTGTTGTGGTTTACTTGAGCTTTGGATTTGCCTTATGTTTGGGCTAATGCCCTAAAACGATCTTCCCAAATGGATGGATGGTGTGGATATAACACATAAATCATGGTGGGCCCCAGAGAACTGTGACAGCAACACAACATTGCGGTTGGTGGCGTGTGGCACACAGACGTGAATTTTCTAGAAAGCCTTTAATAGGAATTTCATGTGTTCGAAAGTTAGGTGGGGCCTACCATGATGTTTGTATTAAATCCATCGTATCCATCCAGTTTGCGAGCTCATTTTAGAACATACGATAAAAAATGATCTAGATCCAAGATTTAAGTGGGTCACTTGAGGGGAAACAGTGGGGATTGAACAACCACATTGAAACATTCTCATGACCACAAAAATTTTGTATTGGGCCAAGTACTTTGTGCTTTCAGTTCATCCCAGTGGGAATGACCTTATAAACGGTTTGTATGTCACATAAACACCAAGGCGGAGCTTAGGAAGGTTTTAATTGTAGGCATTTCTTTCCCTAGTTTCCCTCTCATGTGGCTCTCTTGAGTCTTGGATCTGGCTAATTTTTGTTCTCATGTCCTAAAATGAGCTCACAAAATAGTTGACCGGGTGAATTTCTTGTGAGACCTGTACCCTAATTAAGGCCCTGTTTTAGTGCCATAATGACCCGAGATCTATACCTTGGTGACCATGCGAACGTGGTGATTCGAATGCTACATAGCATGCTCTATTTCGACGACTAAATCGAAAGATGTGTGCCTCATTAGAATCAACGCATGACATGCATCGTACATGTGCAATGTAGGATTCACTTAGTATAAAATATCTAGAATAGTAAAATGCCATTTTCAAACCTAAAATTCAATGCAATTACGCCTTATCCCATACCTAGCCATTTCTCTCCCATGTCTTCTTGCCCCTCTTTCAATGATGGTCATACCGTCCTTGCCCATATAACCCACTCTCATCCATCTCACCATCACTCTTGCATTAAAGAATATAGAGAAAGAAAAGATAAAGTTGAAGAATATAGAGAAAGAAAAGATAAAGTTGAACGAGAGATCAGAGGAGGTTAGGGAGAAGGAGTGGTTATCTTAATCGTTCGTATATACCCCATCTCCAAATCAACCGTTGAGGTGAGTGGACGGGTCATTTACCCATTACCTTGATGTCGGGCCCATCAAATGGACTCCATCTTGACGTATATGTTGATATCCGTGTCATCTTTCCTTTTTAATAAAAGATGAGACCCACCTGTCCACTCAATCCAGCGTGGCCAACATATGGTCCACCTTGATGTGCATATGATTCATGTATATGGGTCCCATAGTTGCATAAGCTCATTCGATGGCTGTAATTCTATATTTGTTTTGCCCTCTCCAATTCTCGTTTCTTAGGTTTTGATGGATATGCAAAGCTCAATAGGCCGACCATGAGTTGGCCAACTTCGTGGACGGAGTAGATCACTTACGTGAATCCCACTTATGTATTTACAAAAATAACAATAAAATAGGTAGTTAGTGTAAAAAACATTGCATGCAAAGGTGTCTACTTCCACGGGGTGAGGTTTTCACTCGTAGATCCACCTTAAAGCTTGTGATGAATCCATGTTGTTGATCCTTTTTGTCACATTATTTTATAAGGTATGTGTTATCCAAACCGTCCATCCATTTGGCGATCTCTTCGTAAGGCTTGAGATGAAAAATAAGACAGATCTATCTATCAACTGGACCACACTACAAAAAGCAATGGGGGATTGAATGTCTACCATTGAAACCCTTTTGGGAGCCACAGAAGTTTTAGAGTAATATGAAATTTGTTTTTCCTCTTCACCCATGTATTTTTAACCTTATTAACAGATTGGATGGAAAATAAACATTATAGTGGGACTTACAAATTTTTTAACGGTGAAAATCATTATCTTCAATGCTATTTCTCACAAACATCACGATAAACCCCACATGGTTCCTAACACAAAACTTCTCACAAAAGGCTTTGGTAGTAAATCCATGTCCCTGGTGCACCAGGCATTCTACTTCTAAAGCGGTGGGAGTAGATTAAGTGTGGCCCTGGCCTCACCAATGACAGTGAAGCCCTTACCATGGGGTCCAGCTTGATCCATATATTTTATATCCACATTGTTCATTCATTTTTCAACATCATTTTAGGGCTTAGGCTTCCCTGAGATTGAAGCTCGACCATAGCACTTCGCAATGACCACTTAGTGATAAAGGAGGCAGGGTATATGGATCTTTTGCAATGGTATCTGAAGCCATTATTTATTAAGCTCTTTGAGTACTTTTTGTATTTTTGGAGGACGAAAATGTCCCTTTAGCAGCCGTCCCTCGTATGATAATAGCTTTTCATGGAAGTCAAGAGGACCTTTTGAGAATAGCGATGTAGGCTCCACTAAGTCAATGATTGAGGCTACCCCTCGGTCGATCTGATCGGTTCAGTTTAATCAGACAACCATGAACCTACAATAGGGTCAATTTTTTTAAAATAATAGAGTTATCTGTGGCTCAAAGTACATTAATGTTGTGTGTTAATTCGCAAATGTTTCATCCAGTGCAATCCATCTATGATGAGTTCTACCCTCAAACTTGGGCAGATGACGTGAAATTAAAATCCCTTTTATGTTGACAACTTGAATCTCCTACAAGATGATCAAGTGGGCCCCACACAAGATATATGATAAGTTCAATAGGTGGGTCCCTTGCACGGGAAAACTATTTAGCATTTCTTTCTCTTTCTTCTTCAAATATATATATATATATATATATATATTTCACTGGAGCATACCAATGGTCGTTAGGACCATCGTCACCTCTATGAGACCCACTTCGGCAAGCTTTCGATGTTATTCCCTCCATTATGGTGATCCTTTGAGTATTTTCTTTTTAATGATTTTGAGACGCTCTTTGACGTATAGGCCATGATAACTAAAGGTAGGTTTAGGTTAGGATAATAGTGCCTTTTTTGTATTGTTTTTTTTTACCAGTGGATATCAATTATGAGAATTTATGAAAGGGAGGAGGGTGTGATGGTTATCTTTATAATTATTTTTTATTTTTTTATGGATACGAATGGTGGGAGTTTATGAAAGTGATGAATTTTATAATGGAAGAATGTTGTAAAAACTTATGAATGGCGTGGATATACAATGTATACATGAAGGTAGGCCCCACGGTCAGGGAAGCACCCAACTTCTTGTCATTCGGGTAACAATGATCCACTCCCACTTTCTCTGACGTCTTGCATTTTTAGAAACGAATGTATAGGGCCCACTGTGATGTGTACCATGAAATCCACTCAGATCATTGGATGTGTACTTCTATGGAGGCTAGAGCCAAAAAAAAAAAAAAAAATCAGGCTGATATGCGATTCAAGTGGGCCGTACCAATGGGAACAGTTGGGGAGAGACGTCCTCCCTTCAATGTTACCATGCCCAACATAAGGAGCACGTGAAATCCATTCCAACCATTGGATGCCACACCAAATGTTAGGCCTAATGCCTAAAAATGCAAGCCCATACATAATTCAAGTGGGCCATACTAAGGGAAACAGTTTGGAGGGTTAATTATACCTGCACACTATTTTAGATCGTGTGGTCTACCTGAACTCATCTACTGGTTGGGGTGGATTTTACATAAACAGTACTGTGATTGGGCTATGGAAAGAAGCAACTCATTTTCCTCTTTAATTAACTTTTCGGTAGGCATGATTTATTAGAAATAGGAATGCATGCTCTTATCGTGCTGAGTAAACTCAGTTGGGCCTACTATGAATGTATGTTGGTTACCTACACCGTCCATCGGTTTTAGTGGAGTCCAAAATATAAGTATGCCTAAAGCTCAAGTGGACCACACCAAAGGAAACAGTGGGAATAATGACTTCCACAGTTGAAACCTTGCTAGGGCATACACTGATGTTTATTTTTTTATTTTATTTTATTTTATTTTTTCTTTTTAAAAAAAAAAAAAACCCAAACCTCTGTTCATTTAAAAAAATTCACCACCTTTACATCTGACATACCCTTTTAGATAAAACAGGGGTCCATCCATGACAAGCACGTGTTAATTACAAAAAAAAAAAAACAGTAGGTGGATCAGAACATCTTAACAGAGCCTAATCCAACCTTATCCGGAAAGATAGAACCTCTAGCCTACTTAGGAAGAGCCGCCTGACGATCGAAGCAAATATAAGACTGGGAAGCACTCACTAGCTGGGCCATACTATCCGCTGGCGAGTTCCCTTCCCGCACAACATGCACAAATCTGATGCGGCCCCTTCACTGCAACTGATGAATTCTATATAACCACATCTTCCATTTCCAACCCGGCTCCGCATCTCCTTTGAGCAAATCAACCACCAGCCTAGAATCCGATTTTAAAATAATCTAGCTATAACCCCTTTGAATCCCGATAGTTAGGCCGTCATACACAGCACGCAACTCTGCAACCGTGTTTGTGCCGACCCCATAACCTGTCGAAAATGTGAAAAGGAAATTGCCCACCTCCCTTCTGCAAACACCCCCACCTCCTGCATTACCCGGATTGCCTTTGGACGAGCCATCTACATTAATTCTAACCCAACCTGGCGATGGCCGCTCCCATCTAATCATAACAACATGACTGATAGACACAGTGATGTTTATTTATCATCCAATCTGTTCATAAGATCACATAGACATGGAAGAAGGGAAAAAACAAATATAATCTTAATCCAAAAATTCTATGGGCCCCATGAAAATTTCAACGGTAGAATTTCAATTCACACTATTTACCATGGTGAGGTCCACTTGAGATTTGGATATATTTCATTTTTGGGATCAAGCCGTCAAATTATCTTTTAAAATAGATGGACGGAGTAGATAAAATATTTAATCACGGTAGACCCATGGAGTTTACTCAGTATGCTTACTGTATTGAGTTACTCAATAGGCAATTTGCTACCCATTTATTAGGAATCGGATTGCATACTGAGTTACTCAGTAGGCTCTTATGGTACTAAGTAAACTCAGTTGGGCCCACTATGAAAATAAGTGGTTTATTTGCACCGTCCATGTGTTTTTTCAGCTCATTTAAGGGGTTGAGCCCAAAGTTGAAGCATATCCAAATCTCAAGTGGATCATACTGCAGGAAACAGTGGAATAATGATTTCCATCGTTGAAACCTTTCTAGGCCCCATAGTGATGTCTATTTGTCATCCAACCTGTTAATAAGATCACAAAGACATGGATGAAGGGGAAAAATAAATATAAGCTTAATCCAAAAACTCTGTGACACCCAAGAATTTTTCAACAATATACATTCAATTCATATTGTTTCATGTGGTGTGGTGCATTTGAGCTTTGGATATTCTTCATTTTTGGTCCCATGCTATAAAATTATCTGATAAAATGGATGGATGGAGTGGATAAAATACATAGATCATAGTGAACCCCACAGAGTTTACTCAGTACGCTATGAGTTACTTAGTACGCAATCCGCTTGCCATTTATTAACGTTAAATAGCATTTAATTCGGACCTCTAATTGGACGAACAGCTATGCACCTAGAGTTGTACACGAGCCAAGCTAGCTCGAAAAGCTCGCTCGGCTTAGCTGGATCTAGCTCGACTCGACTCGACTCAAACAATGACTCAAGACGAGCCAAGCTTTATATGACCTCGCTCGTTTTGAAAACAAGCCAAGTTCAAACATAGGGAAGTTTGACTCGACTTGACTCAAACCCGGCTTGGCTCGAAGCTCAAGTTCGACTCGACTCAAATATATATATACATATATATATATATATATATATAATATTTTAAAATTAAAAAAAATTAAAACATAAACCCCACCGTACCCGTCCTTCCCTCTCTTATCCTTTCCCTTCCTTACCTTACTCGTTGCGCTCGAGCTCCTCTCTCTCTCTCTCTCTCTCTCTCTCTCCACTCAACCACTCGCTCGAGCTTGACTCAGTATCTACCCGACTTGTCTCAGCTGTATGGCCTACACTCACCCGAGCTTTCCTCTCTCTCTCTCTCTCTCTCTCTCTCTCTCTCTCTCTCTCTCTCTCTCCACTCAACCACTCGCTCGAGCTTGACTCAGTATCTACCCGACTTGTCTCAGCTGTATGGCCTACACTCACCCGAGCTTTCCTCTCTCTCTCTCTCTTAGCACCAACAACAAGGTACCCTTTATGGCTATATCTAATATTATATATTTGTGTATATTATTAATTAAATATTTGATTTGGGGGTTGGGTCAGTTGGGTCGAGTTGCTAGGTTAAGTTAGGTGCGGGTTGCAGTTTGGGTTAGGTTGGGAGCAAGCTCGACTCGACTCGAGGTAAGCTCGACTCGACTCGATCCACTAGCTCACCTTGAACTCGACTCGAAAGTTTTGGCAAACAAGCCAAGCTTCAATAGTAAGATCGGGCTCGAACTTGAGAAGAGCATGGACAAGCCAATCTAAGCTTAGCCCACCTTGACTTGACTTGGCTCGATGTACAGCCCTATGCGCAGCTGAGGAACTTCCCCTGAGGTCAGGCACAGATTTCCAGTGACAGCCTTTCGCGGGAAGTTCCCACATAAGGATTCTGGGTGGGGTTTACTGCGAAGTTTGTGAGAAATCCAATACATTCAACAATTTTTAAAGCTAATTTTAGGACATGTGGCCAAAAATGAGAATGATCCAAAACTCAAGTGGGCCATACGTGATGAAACAATGGGAAAAGAAATGCCTACCATTGAAACCTTCTTAACTCCAACCTGATGTTTATATGCCATCTAAATCGTTTATAAGGTCATTTTCATTGAGATGAAATGAAAACACCAAAAACTTAGACTGATATAAAACTTTGTGGCCATATAAATGTTTTAATGGTGGCCACTAAATATCCATTGTTTCCTCTCACGTGGCCTAGTTGAAATTTTGATACACCTTGTATTTGGACGAATATTTTAAAATTAGCTCGAAAAATTGATGGATCGGTTAGATTTCTCATGAACATCGTAGTAGGCCCCACCCATAATCCTTGTACAATAACTTCTTGCGAAAGCTTTTGCAGGAAATCTGCATTCGGTGAGGTCGAGCTGTGTGGGCCCACTGTGAGATGTGTCGAACATCTACCTCATTAGCCAGATGCACCATTCCCATTCCATGGTTTGAATTATATATATATATATATATATATATATATATATATATAGTCATGTAAGCCGTAAGATGAGGAGAACGGCTGGCATTCAACTATACTGAGAGAGGGAGGGTGTTATAAAAAAAAAAAAAAAAATACTCTCCCACACTCATGGAGACACTCTTGGAATTGCAGTTGCGTGGTGGAAGCCTTTCTTTTAATATCCTGTGAAAGGATTCCATGTAGGGCCCACTATAATGTTTGTGATAAATTCAACCCATCTATCCATTTTTCGAAATCATTTTAGGACATGCAACTAAAAATGAGGAGGATCCAAATATTAAATGAGCCCCGTGGGAGGAAACAGTAGGGATTTGGCGATCACCATTAAAACATTTATATATGCGCCCAAAAGTATGGAAATACCACACAATCTCTTTACGTTCACATGTCCACACAAAAGGGAAAAAATAGAATAAAAATTGAAGCTCCGAAAGTTCACGCATGTACAAGCATACCATCTACACACCACACATTTGCCAGCTTGGCGAATACACGCAGCATCCTTTAATCCGTCCAGCAGGTGGGTCTGACTTATAGATGTTCTGACCCAAAAAATCAGGCAGGTCCACTCATCAGGTGGCCCGTTATTCTACCAACAGGTGGACGGCTTAGAAAGACACCGGCCAAGTTTTACACCACTGTTCAAAAACTGTGGTCCACGCGATTCGTTTGTCGGATTTAAATTTCCAATCACTCTAAGGTTTTAAGATTGAACCAACGAGCACATGTATAGACCGAGCAGAATGACTGCATAGCCGTCATCAGCAGCAGCAAAATAGCAGCCAGAAATGTTAGAAGCTGCCACGACCCAAACACGTACTTCTTCATGAACTTTCCAACTTTGACCTTCCATCTACTGCTATAATACTTGTTCACATCTTCAATCACCTTGTCTAGAGATGGCACTTTGGTCAATTTCATTGATTTGTTCATCCCATTCCACAGACTCGCTACTTCTCCATCGCTCTTCAGACAATTCACGATAATCCCCAAATTTCTCAGCATTTTCACGTCCTCTTCCGTGTCTATAATCCCATTCATCAGTTCTGTGTACCGTGTAAAAATCAACGGCCCAATTGCAATCGATGACTCGTATGCGACTAAATTCCGTAGTATGACCTCCGTGTGGACGTCCAGCGTAACGGTTGGGAGATAGAAAGTAGCTGTCTTGGGATCGAAGCTGATGGTTGATAAATCTCCATTGGTGGCTGAGAATCTTACGCCGTTGTCGATAAGCTCGGTCACTGAAGGAATGGTGATTTCTTCGACAGAAGGGGGTCGGTTGCTGTTGTCGGTTGGATTTTCATCTTCAGGTTTGGCATCTTCCTTATCCTGGGATGATGAGAACAAATGCTCGATGGGTTGTTTTAACATCGACAATCCAGGGACTTTTGTGATAATCTTCCATGGGAGTTTCAATACTAACTTGACAGGTCTGGACACGAGAGCTTGCTTAACGTAACGGACGGGTCCACGCTTGAGAGACGACATGAAACCCCATATCATGTTGAGGAGCTGCCGGACATGGCCTGCGTTGCCATATGATTCTTTAATGGTGACTTCGATTGTTACTTCTTCGGATTCGTTGATGTCGTTCGTTAGTTCGAGTTTTGGGATGAGCACGTAGAAAAGGATCTCGAGCAAGTGCGCGCGCTCCTTGACATGGATGTGTGGTAGGTTCTGCATCATCTTAAACGGGGAGAGCTCCTTGCAGAGCCCCATCAAGATCGATGATAGTTCTTCGTCAGCTTCTTGGGTCGAAGGGCGCTGAGAATCTAACATCTTTCTTAAGAGGAAGAGAGGGATTTGGTTTTCAAGCATCATTATATCTCGGAGGATTGCGTTATGGGCGGATCTCCTTCCCTCGTAATCGACCAAATGCGACATTCTCGATGATACTCTTTCTAAGACCTTACCATCTTTGGCAGTGAAGATCTGTAAGAATTCGAGTAAGAAAGACGCATCGATGGCCATCATCCATGCTAGGGTTTCTCCACTGAAGTCGAGGTAGCGATGGTAACACGACCTGATCCGAGGCTCGAGCTTCACGAACCGATCGACGAGGTTTTGGAATTGGAGGGTTTTGAGCTGTTTCTGGATTCTTTTAGCAGCGCAGACCTTGTACCGCTCCATTTCATAGAGCTCTGACCGCCAGTGGTGGTACGGGCCCAGTGCGATTTGTTGGGGTATGTAGGCGTCGGGTTTGTTGGCGATTATGATTTTTGGGACGTTGAAGATGCAGACAGGGCGGCCTGTTTCCTCATCCTCTTCTTCATCGAGGTGTCGGCGGATTTGTATGACCCAACGGATCTCGTCTATGACTGGATTCCATGCCGAGGCTGGAACTTGTTCGGAAGACATGCCTTCTTTGTAAGGGGAATGTGTTGTTTTTTCTCTTTGTGATGCGGGTTATATTAGCGAGGTGGTGCACGGTATTTAAGAACGATGGATACCTTATTTGAAAAGGACCAAAAAAAAAAAAATAAAAAAAATAGGGCTGTTAGACATGTTTTCAATGAGCGGTCAAGTTATTCGTTTATGTAGCTTTTTATTATTATACGCACATGGCTCAAAATTTCAAACTTTTTTAGTGACCATGAGGTACCATCCATGGTTGAACTAATCATGTTGTGTCCAGTGTTAGTTTTGAATAACTTAAGGGGCTGTTTGTGGGATAAGCCTAATGTACAACTGGATTTCTGGGGTCCACCATAACGTTTTACTGACATTTAATTAGCCTGTTTTTCTTTGATAAGTTTAATGAACGGCTGGATTTGTGGGGGCCATGGTAATGTTTTAATGACATTTAATTAGCCCATCAGGTGACCCACACACGGATTTGGCTTTCCTAGGAACTTAGGTGGGGCCACCGTGATGTTTGTGAGAAATCCACAACGTCCATCCGATGTGAGAGCTCATTTTAGGACATATGACGAAAATGAGCCTGATCTAGGACTCAACTGGGCCATATGAGTGGGAAAAATCTTACCGTTAAAACCTTCCTGGCTCTGCCTTGATGTTATATGCTATCCAAACTGTTTATAAGGTAATTCTCATTGGGATGAACTGAAAACACAAAAATCTTAACCTAATACTAAATGTTTATGGCCATATGAATGTTTCAATGGTGGTCATTCAATCACATTGTTTCCTCTCGTGTGGTCTACATGAGTCTTGGATGGGGCTCATTTTGGGTTAAACATCTCAAAATGAGCTTGCAAAACGGATTGATATATAGGATGTATTTCACACAAACATCATGGTGGGCCACACCTAGCTTCCCAGCGCAGATGTTCCTGTGAAAGCCTTTGGCAGGAAATCCTCGTCCATCATGTGCCCCTCCTAACGTTCCTCGTCGTGGCTAAAAATCCGGTCGATTCAAAACTCAGGTGGGCCACACCATAGGGAAGGGTTAGAACGGGGACAGTCATCACTATAAACCTTCAGATTGTACGTAAGGCCCTCAGTGTTTTACATATGCCATCTAATCCATCGAGAAGATGCATCCAAGTAAGAATATGAACGGGCACACAAAAATCATTGTGTGTGGGGGTGTGTGTGCGTGTGTAAAAAAATAATAATTAATAAATAAATAAAAAGTAAGAATATGAACGGGCACAAAAAAAATCAGGCCATTCAAAAACCCATATGGGCACCAACACATGATTTTATAGTTTTAATACACGATTTTGCATCGTGTGGCCCACATGAAATTTTCAGTAATCTCAGTTTTTGTTGACCCTCCGAAAAAGTCAGGTCGTAAAAGGGCTCATAGATGGTGAACGGTCCGCAATGGTTTAATCTTGCGGTTGGTACCCTCCTTCCTTAGGCAACTTTAACCACACTCATATCCCTCCTTTCACTTATGATCAGTTCATGTTGGTCGTGCATCCAAGATGAATATGAAGGGATTCACATTATGGACGAATTGGATGTCAATAAAACGTCAAGGTGGGCCCCAAACATCGATTTGTACGTTAAGCGTATCTTGGAAAAGTTTGAATTGGATCGGCCTCCTTAAAAAGTGGTGGCCGCCACTCTCAAACCATACACACATGCAAGGTTTTAGGAAAATATAGAGTACCAAATTACTGATTCCGAACTGTGGATTGAGCCTGTTCTAAAAATTATAATAAGAAAATGACATTAACAATTTGATTTTGTTCCCATCGAATTTGGACTGGTCAACATTTTTACTGTAAACCATCTATTTGATATCCATTAATTGTATGGTTCGGATTACTTCATAAGAGTGATTTTAGAGATAAGATCCATACATAATGTAAACCATAGTTTTATATGATTTGTACAGCTCCACATGTAGGGAGGATGATTTGCTGCCATCTTTTAAGCTGTGTAAAACTGACTCATGAGTTTACCCACAGCATAATTATGGCAGTATATTATCTGGCAAAAGAAGAGGGCAGCGATTCCATGCCAGTGCACGGAGAGTCAGTGCATATACATCTCTCACCAAAGGAGAATTGTGGATAGGAATCCCAACGCACGTTTCAAAATGGGCTTTGGAAAATTCAAATTTTGAAATGTTATAGATTCAATCTTTATGTGATGGAGATATGCTTGCACCCATTCCCGCCATGCAGGCCAGGCGTGTTAATCCTGACAAAAATAATAATAATAATAAAGAGAGAAAAAAAAAAAGATAAAAACAAGATAAAAGAAATAAAAAAAAATAAAAAAATAAAAAAAGAAATAAAAGAGAAAGAAAAAAAGAAGGATCCCTGCGTTAGGTACGCCGCACTAAAGAAATGGTTCATATGTGACCCGCATGTGAAGGTATCCAGACTATTTAAATTGTGTGTCCTGTTGTGGATAGGGGATATATCCAGAGACTAGAATTCACACTGATCATGGAATCCTAACCATCCTAGCTATTAATGCATATCAACTGGATGGTTAAAAGTAAAACAATGAATGGATGAAAGTCGAAGGAAAAATCATATGGTTCACGTTGTATTCCCGGTGCACTTTTCCGTTATGTTCCATCTACAGTCATGCATTTTGGTTTCCTTTGAATACGGATTGATGTACAACTAGAACTGGAAACGAACTGAGTTAGCTTGTCCAGCTTGCTCGACAATACTCAAAAAAGCTAAACTCGACTTAGCTCCAAATTGGATTCTGCCGAGTCAAGCTGGTTTTTGAAGCTCAGGAAAAATTTCAAGCCGAGTCTTACCCGAGCTCGACTCGACTCGGCTTGAACCCCACTCGAACTCGACTCAGTTTCACTTGGATTTTTTGAGCTCAAGCTCAAAATGTGGCTGATTGGAGATCAACGGTTGAGGTTGTTTAATGAGGAAGAAGATGGCTACTTTGAGCTATCAAATGGTGTATAAATGAGATGATTCCAAATTCATTTCAAAATTTCTTCGAACTAGCTTTCCAACGAGTATAAGATCACCTGAATAAAAAAATATAATGAGGGAGTTATGGTCATTTTCATGTGAACGATGGCCCATAGTGAATATCGGTGATCCACACTGAATATCAGTAATCCACCATACAAAATTCATCCGTTGCAACATTATTTCATCTTAACATTCTTCCATTATAAAATTTCATTCACTACAACAATCATCCATTATAATAGTCATTCATTCTAAAATTCATCACATTTATCTATTACGATATTCATTCATTAACACATTCTTCTATTATAAAAAATCATCCATTATAATATTCTTCCACCTACCCTTCCCTTTCATAAACTCTCACCATTCATAGCCAATGTGTGTGTGTGTGTGTGTGTGTACGTGTGTGTCTGTGTGTGTATAAAGGGACTACCACACCCTCCTCCATTTCACAAACTCCTATAATTTACTCTCACCATAAAAAATAAACACAAAATACAAAAGAACCTACCTTTGGTTGCTATAACTTTTATGTCAGAGAGTGTGGCCAGAGAACTTAAAAAATCCTCATTTTCAACCCAAAGAGTATATTGAGCTTCACTAGACCTTCGTTAAACCTTATCCATAGCTCTGTACAATTACCAAATGTTATGGAGGTTCGTATTTTGTGTGGTTCCTTTTCGTAAATATAAATAAAGAAGAAAAGAAGGAAAACGTCAAATGGCTTTCCTATGGTAATGACTCCACATAAGGACCCATCTCTTATATGGAGCCCACTGGCTTATCGTGAAGCAAATCTAACATGTCCACATTAAAGGAGTTTTAATTCCATGTCATCGGCCCAAATTTAAGGGTAAAACTCATCTCCGAAAGACCACATAGGAAGAAATAATTCATAATTAATGAACAATATTAATGCCATTGTTGCGATAGAGAGCTTTTCTTTGAAAACTAAAAAATGCCCCTCTATGGTTCACAATTGTCTGATTAAAATGAACAGCTCAGATCAGCTAAGAGGTGGCTCCATTCATAGTTTATTGGGACCTATAATCCCTTCTTTCTAAAAGCCCTTTCATCTTTCGAGACAATAGCCTGTCGTACAAGGAGTAGCTGGCAGAGGGGCATTATTGTCCTACAAAAAATCAAAAAGTGCCCTAAGGGCTAGAAAAATTAAGGGTATGAGAGGAGAGGTTAAAGCCTTGGCTACGTCATACCTCCAGGTATTTTGGATAAAAACCAAACATATTAGTCTATCCCTTTGCACAATACTTGAAAGTAAACTAATCATGCCTAAGGCATCTCATGGTTGGAGTAAAGGCCGATTGCGTGGGACAACACACTAGGTCAGTGGTGTTAGGAGGTCGAAAGATTTGATTGGGCCATGTGCTATTGACACATCGAAGATGCTATTGTTGAGGGTGAAATATTGCATCATTCCCCCGCCCCCTGTTATTCTTTAGTTTTATGAACATGATGCTACTTAATTGATCTACTTCTACATGCTTTTTCTTACAATGTGATTTCAAGAGCTTAAGGTGAAACGGATGCTAAAAGTATGGATTTGATGCTTAAGAATTACCAAAGCAAGGAATGGATCTTTAGTGGTCAAGATTGAAGATTTCAAGAGTCCAAGATCCAAGAAAATAAAGTGAAGAAGGAAAAAAAATCAAGATTGCAAAGTGTAGAAATCAGGAACTGCTGAACTTGACACTTCGATGACATCGAACACAACTTCGATGCAATCGAAGTAAGTGTTCAATTTCATTAAAATTTTGAAGAAAATTAAGTTTGGTTATTGGACGAAAAGATTCAATTCTCGATTCTATCGAAGAATCCTTTGATCCCATCGAGGCTTAGTTTAATGCCATCAAAGCCAGTTTGATGACATTGAAATTATCGTGAATTTTGAGAAAAACTCGCCAGACTATATTGGACGATTCTCGATCTCATCAAGCACATATTGGATGATATTGAAGCCAGTTCGATGCCATCAAAGGTCGGGTGATCTCATCGAAGGACTTACATAGACGATTACTGTCTGTTTTCAAATTAAAATCGAATTCGAAGATAGGACTTCAATGTCATCGAAGTCCCATTGAAGGTGCCATCAAACCTGTGTAAAGCTGCATAAATTGAAGTCGATTCTAAAGTCAGATGGAACAAAGCTTATAAATAGTGGTTTTCTAGGTTTTCCTAAGCATGAATTAGGATAGGAAGAGGAGAGCAAGGAGTGGTGGTGCATCAAAGAGTTCTTCCTCTTCTCCAATCTTTCTTTTCTAGTTAGTTTTTATATTTTTCTTTAAGAATTTTAGTTTAACCATGTCTTTAGTTGGCTAATCTCTTAGCTAAGGTTAATGGATGAAGCTTGTAGTTAATTTCAATATTTAGTTTATTAAACAATGATACTAATTTGAATGATGATAGTATATTGATTTGGATTGGATTTGCTTTAAGTCTTTGAGTTGTTTATTTCTGAATTTATTATGCACTCCGGGTATTGTGAATACTTTGATTTAACAATTGTTCAGCCTAAGTTAGAAAGGAATCAATCTATACAATTGATTGATCCAATGATGCCTAAGGGTGTTTTGGATGTTTTAAATTCCCTATGATTGATGTCCAAGAGGTTCATGAGAGAACCTATCAATTGTAATCGTATCGCTTTTAATGTTATGAATGGTTTAACTGAATTATCTTCCGATTAAATAAATTAAGACTTCGATTTCAATTGTGATATATATTAAATCAATAATTTGATATTAAAATTGCTATGAGCGGATTCCTAGATCCTTAGTCTTTTAATTAATTATTTCAAATTTTTTTTTATCTCATTGGATTAAAAACTCAGACAAAATAGTTAGACTTATATTAGTTCCAGGACGTGTTCCTCATTCCCTGTGGATTCGACCTTTGTCTTATCAAATTATTACTACATTGTAAACTTGAACTTGGGGTTGTGAACAAGTTTTCAGCACCGTTGTCAGGGAGTGGCGTTGAACACAATTAGGTTTAGGCTTTCTAGGTTTGATTCCTATTTTATGTTAGATTTTTTAGTTTTTTTGAATTTTTCTAACCTAGGGTTGTAGGATTCATCTTATTTTTCCAATTTTCTTTCTAACATTATTAACATTGTTTTTGTTTACATTTTATGGGATATTCACTCTAGTTCATCTCTTCTGGTAGTATCATTCCTTACCCCCTCTACTTACTTTCATAATTGCTATAGGATTTAGATTTAGAATTTAGATTTTGCGTGGTTCATGCCCATGTGGATAAGAGACCATACATTGAGACTTTTGAGTGAAGAAGATTTAGTTGACAGGCTTAAAATCCATCGACGAGTTAGAAAACACCTAAGCACTCTTGAAACACCATCTACAATTATGGCAAAAAACAAACAATATTTTGATGAGACTCTTGTGCATCATACACCACCAGTCAAGATGGTGCGTGATGAGAATGAGGTACATCGAATTCCACTAGTTTGAACCTTACGTGGTTATCTACAGCCGGTGGGAACAAGTACACTTTCCTGCATGATTTTTCTAATCAATATAGGAAGCGTGGGCTTCAAACCTGGGATGATCCAATTACTTCCAAAATTCCAAGAGCTTGATTAAGAAATTTCATGCTTACACTTAAAAGAATTTGAAGAGATAGTCGCAACCATACACTTTCACAATGTTACTGCTGACACTATTCTACTAAAATTATTCCCATTCCCATTCACATTAAATGAGAAGGCTAAATCATGGCTTCACTCCTTAAGCCCGAGATCCATTGACACTTGGGCTGATATGAACCGTGAGTTCTTTAAAAAGTTCTTCCTAGCTCATAAAACCAACACTTTCAGACGAGACATAATGAATTTCTCTCAAAAAAAGGATGAATTTTTTTTGAGTGGTGGGAACGGTTCAAGGAGTTACTTCTTGCTTGCCCACACCATGGCTACGAAATTTGGCGAAGAATTAACTTCTTCTATGAAGGATTGAATCCAAATATGCGTCAATTTGTAAAAATGATGTTCAATGGCAAATTTATGAGTAAGGAACCGAAAGATGCATGGGATTACTTCGACATGCTAGCCGAAAATGCCCAATCATAAGATACACTTAACCAAAAGTTAGTAATCTCAAGGTAGTGCTAAGAGAGAAGGGAGTAATGTATTCAAAGATGATAATGATATTAGTGTATGGTTGACGAACCTCACATGAAAAATTGAGGCCTTAGAATATAGGAAGGAAATGATCCAACCGAAAATAGTTGTTGAAGTCATTTGTGGTATTTGTGAATTCGATGTACACCTAACCCAAGATTGTCCTACAATCCTCGCAATTCAATAGCTATTGCACAATCAAGAAAAATCTACAAACGCTTATCAATGACCCTTCAGTGCACCAAATTCCACACTTGCACTCCTAATTGACAGAACTTTAATTGGAGGAATGGATCAACTGCAAATATGACCAATTATCTCCAAGGGCCATCTACTGGACCCCCATTAAGGAGAACCCATGAGGATAATTAGATGCATTCATGTAGAGGCAACAAAAGGCTATAAATGAACTTAGAAATTTGATTGCGAGACTTAAGACACGACTAAATGTTAGGGAGACAGGGAATATTTCAGCCCAACCTCAACGTAACCCTACGAGACAATTTGAAATAAGTGATCCCATAACTCTTCAACTCTACATGTGGAACATGTTAAATCCATCACCACCTTGAAAAGTAGAAAATAGATCAACAAGGAGATTCCTAAGAAGGTTGAGAAACCTAAGGAATCCAAAGACTCAAAGGTTAGTGGTGAATCTAGCATTTCTTCACATGAAATAGAGTCAGTAAAATAATACAAGCTTGTGGCACCATTTTCCCAACGTCTCAATAAATCGAAAGGATTAAGTGAAAATTAGGATATCTTAGAGGTTTTCCAACAAGTCAAGATCAACATCCCTTTGTTGGATGTAATTAAATAGTTCTCATCTTATGCAAAATTCTTAAAGGATCGTTGTACGGTAAAGAACAAGCTACATGTACATAAAAAAAGTCTTTTTGACTGAATAGGTGTGTGCCATCATAAATCAAAATACTCCCCTAAAATATAAAGATCATGGAAGTCCTACGATCTCATATGTAATATGAAACTTCCAGGTTAATAAAGTACTTTTAGACTTTGGGGCAAGTGTCAATCTAATACCATACTCGGTATACTAGCAATTGAGCCTTGGTGAATTGAAACCCACCAAAGCAACGTTACAATTGGCCAACCGCTCAACTAGGATACCAAGAGGTGTGATAGAAGATGTTTTGGTCTAAGTAGATAGATTCTACTACACACTAGACTTCATTGTCTTGGATACATCACCGGTTATGAATGTGAGTACTCAAATTCCTATCATCTGCTAATGCCACAATCAATTCCCGGAATGAGATTATGAATAATTCTTTTAGGAAGACGACTATAAAATTGAATGTGTTTAATTTGCATAAACCACAAGAGGATGAGGACATAATTCATGAGGTAAAGTGATTGGAACATTTAAAGATGATGAAACTCCAGAACCTCTAGAAGTATGCTTGACACACTTTGCGGATTCAAACGATCCTATGATACCAAACATAGTGAATGCCTTACGGGATTGTGTCCCGATGCCTAACATTTGCCCAGAAGAAATTTTTTTGATGACACTCTTTCCACCAATACTAAATTCTTGCCATTACAGGTGGAGGAGCATTGTCACGCCTCAAATCTGAAAATCAGGCTCACAAAATTTTCGATCACCAAATCCGGTGCCAACAGCCTTTGTAGTACCCCATTCTCAGCTCCCAGCATCCATATGCCAGATTTCGATCTTGGGATCCTACAAGGTGGATTTTTCAATGTACATTTAACTCGTAATAAGTATAACCACAAGCTTACCCAAATCACAAAGGCAACATCATCATCACATATCCACTAATATAAACAGTTGAATACAGTGCTGAAAGGGAAATACAAATGTCAAAATTAAAGCTCCAGAAGTCAGCTGCACGTTCCAAGCTCGACGCTGCTACAACCTAATGCCACCTGCATGCATCTATCGTGCATAAGCTTATAAAAAGTTTAGAGGGTGGTGTAAGTATGTGCACAAGATAAGTGCCAAGTATTCAATACAATGCCTTAATCATACAATATCGGAAATTACTAACAAGATCATGAATCATATGATATCAGAGTAAGCAGAAATACTGCAAGTCTATAAATCATATAATATTGAATATACAATACAGATCAGATATATAAATGAGGAGTCATAGAGAGTCAAATATTAGATGTTGAGGATACAATGCAATATGCAAATCCTGACGAGTCTAAGAATACCGCCAGCTGTATCTAGGCCATATAAATGCATAAGCATGACAACCCAAAATGTTAAATGCCACAGATGCAATGCTATATGTGGTGCGAATGAAATGACTAAGCTGGAGTGAAGTCGGGATGATAATACGTAGTATCATAGGTTATGAGGTCCATCACAAGAGACTTCTTTCTAACTAGTCTCATACCTAAATTTGGATAGCCAGACTCAATGTGGTAGACTCTTGATCTCAGGTTAGTCGCGAGCCCAACCAAAATTCTGGTCATACGAAGGTACACAATAATTAGTTACGCACCACCAGCCTAAGTGAATAGTGAATGAATGAATATGCAACTCCTACTCGATAAGTCCATGTATCAATACTGTACATCTCTGGGATCATCACCGAGGTCTAATACACTCCAAGCTGGCTACCGCCCCGGCCGACCGCGCAGCCTAGTGAGTAAAAAAGACCTCACTACCTGCCTGCTAGTAGTTTACCAATGCCTACTCGACTCGTTGATAGTGGGCCCATTTGGGAGCTAGTCTAACTCAGCCTAGCTTACATCAGCCTCACTCGGGCGGATAAGGTCACACCCCCTCCCAATCGACCATGACACAGTGAGAGACGCGGCTTACTGGTACTCGACACTTAGGCGCTTATGTATCCACTCGGTCTAGACATTGGGGCATCTCCTGGCCACGAAGGTTTATGGACTTTCACCCATGGACATCCAAAGTGCCCAAATGATTAGAACCAAACATTTCCCGTGTCTTATCTGGCCATCAACGATATGCTTGTGGAGGCTACGACCCTGATGTCGCTAGGGTGTACAGTAGTCACCATCATATAATGCGAGATGTATGAGTCACACAGTCTAATCATACATCAATCCTACGCATACTGTGCACTCATGTGGGATAACTCCGCCTATCAAGGAGTCCCATAAACCACCTGCACTATGGCATATGCGGTGGTCAATCATATCTCAAAATAAATATGCAGATGATGCGTATAGGCATGTATCATAATGCTATGTTGTCACATACTCATAATCGGCATCAATAACCGGGATCGATAATCAACATCGATAATCGGCGTCAATAATGTGGACATTTAACCAACATTGTCACCAAGGAGTGACCCACATAGAGCCTAACATATAGTGGACTCATAACCTCACAAAGGGCCTAATATATAACACCATGGGCTCCACTTAAGGGCTAAATATACATCATGATGGGCCATCCTCATGGGCCCAATATACATCACAATGGACTCCATCACCTGACCCTCATATGCATTACAATGTGCCTCATCACATAGGCCTAATATACATCACAATGGGCCTTCAACACGGGCTGAATACACATCATAATGGGCCTCAAATACGGGTCGCATATATATCATATTAGGTCTCGTTAATCAGTCTCGGCCTCGGTGGTTAGCCTCAACAGTTAGAATCGGCCTCGACAATTAAAATCGGTCATGACAATCAGAATCGGCCTCAACAATCGGAATCGACTTCAACAATTGGAATCGGCCTCAATAATCGGCCTCGACAATCAGAATCAGCCTTGAAAAATGGAATCGGCCTCAACAATCGGCCTCGATAGTTAGAATCGACCTCGATAATCAGAATCGGAATTAGCCTCAACAATCCTAATCAGCCTCGATAATCAGAATTGGCCTCAATAATTGACCTCGACAATCGAAATTGGAATCGACCTCGATAATCGGCCGCCTCGACAATCAGAATCGGCCTCGATAATTGGATTTGACCTCAACAATTAGCCTTGACAAATGGAATCGGCCTTGATAATCAAAATTGGATTCGGCCTCAATAATCGGCCTCGACAAATGGAATCGGCCTCGATAATCGAAATCAAAATCAGCCTCAAAATTGGAATCGACCTCGATAATCGGCCGCCTCGATAATCAGAATCGGCCTCAACAATCGGCCTCGATAATCGGAATGAGCCTTGATAAACGGAATCGGCCTCGACAATCGGAATTGTCCTCGATAAACAGAATCGACCTCGACAGTCAGAATCAGCCTCTATAATCGGCCTAGACAATCGGAATCAGCCTCAACAATTGGCCTCGATAATCGAAATCGACCTCGATAATCGAAATCGAAATCGGCCTCGACAATCGGAATCAGCCTCGATAATCAGCCACCTCGACAATCAGAATCACCTTCGACAATCAAAATCGATAATTGGCCTAACAAAGGGCCTAAGGGAGGGTCACAATGTGGATATTTAACCATCATTGCCCATTAATGTGGACATTCAACCAACATTGCTCCTAAGGAGTGGCCCTCATAGGGCCAAACGTACAGTGGGCCCACAGCCACACACAAGGGCCTAGCATACATCATCATGGGCCTCGCTTATGGGGCATATATGCATCACATTGGGCTTCACTCATGGGCCAATATATATATCACATCGGGCCATATCAAATAGGCCGAATCAAATGGACCGAATCAAATGGGCCGAATCAATGGGCCGAATCAAATGGGCTAAGTCGAATGGGCTGAAAATACTTCTCAATGGGCCTTATCATATGGGCCATAAACACATCACATCAGGCCTTTCCCCTGGGCCTCGAATACATCACAACGGGCCACAACCCATGGGCTTCAAATACACAATACGTGGGCCCTATACATGGGCCAAATATACATCACAGGTGGGCCCTACACATGGGCCTCATACACATCAAGTGGGCTGCATCAATGGGCCGCACTAATGGGCCTCATACACATCAAATGGGCTGCATCAATGGGCCGCACTAATGGGCCTCATAGATGGGTTACAAATATATCAAGGTGAACCTCACAGATGGGCCAGAAGTATATCAAAGTGGGCCTCTCGACTGGGCCACAAAAACTCATCAAAGTGGGCCTCAAGTGGGAGCTTGGATTATATCTAAAATCATTTCAATAGTTGCAGGTGCAACATGTGTATCATTATACATTATCATTCCATGGGGCACATGGCCCACTAATGATGATTAGCACTGTCCAAACATTATCCAGGTAAATCAACACCATACAAACATTTCCCATGTAAATCAGCACTATCCAAACATTCTCCTCGTAAATCAGCACCATCCAAACATTGTCTAGGTAAATCAGCACCATCCAAACATCGTCCAGCTAAATTAGCACCATCCAACCATTACCAGCACTGTCCAAACATTGCCAACACTATCTAAACACTGCCAGCACTGTCCAAACACTCTGGACGGTGTGGATATAAACATACATCGAGGTGGGGTCCACAACACCGTCCAAAACATGGTCCAGCTCTGTCCAAATATTTTGGACGGTATGGATATAATGTAAACATTAAGGTCGGTCTCACACATGTGGCCCACCAAAGATTTGGATTTGCCTCACATCCAAATGGACGGTGAGGAGAATACATACATCAAGGTGGCTGCCATACACGTGGCCCACCAGAGATTTGAATATGCTTCATTATTTATTTATTTTATATCTCAAGCCTTAGGATGATCTCACCAGATGGATGGACGGTATAGATGAAATCCATACATCAGCTGGGTCCCACCGTCCAACCATATGAACGGTGTACTAACACCAACCAATCCCCTCCAATTAGGTGGGTTCCCACGTGGGGCCCACCAAATCATTATATGTAATATATACATCTATGTATTATATATTATTATTATTATTATTATTATTAAAAATCTTCCAACGTCCAGGCCCTGGACGGACGGCCTGGACGTGGTAAACGTATAACGTGGTGGTCCCCACCACTGTAGGTGGATCCCACATGCTAAATGGATGAACGGTGTGGAGATAACACATACCACGTGGGCTTCACATGCTGGACAGCATGTACGTACAACACATACATCAAAGGAGGGCCCCATCTAGCAAAACGTCCAGATGGATGGCTGGATGGAACAGATACATCATGGTGGTGCACAGAACTTGCTAACGTCAATACTACAGTAGTTATATGCTGCTGTGTAGCTGTGGGACCCACAAAACTTGCTGATCATCAGCACAACAGCTACTGCTACATGGTGTGGCCTGCTGGCCCATCGTCTAAATGGATGGCTAGGATATAATACATAAATCAAGGTGGCCCACGGTTGGACAACACCTATTTTATGTGGGTACCACCGTCCAGGGCATCTGGATGGTGTGGAATAACATATACATCACGACAATCCACACAGGTGGACGGTGTGGATCAACATCAAGGTGGGCCACAAAATGGAAAGAGAGAGAGAGAGAGAGAGAGAGAGAGAGAGAGAGAGAGAGAGAAATGTGAGGGGAGGGACCCCGCCACTATGGGCCCTCCCTATACATTGCATACATCAAGATGGGTCCCACTAAATGTGGGCCCTTAAATCATAAAAAATAAAATAAAGATCACCCACCTTTGATCTTCTTGGACTCCTTCCACCGATGTGATCAAGAGCTCCAAGGGGTGGATTTTAACGGTTAAGATCGGCTTTGAAGGGTTGGATTGAGTGGTAGGGAGTGGGCCACGTAAAGCTCCCTCATGGAGCTTACTTGGACGTGGGTTACTCTCATGGAGCTTGGGAGAAAAATGAGGGAGAGATGAGAGAGAGAGAGAGAGGTGATGTGGTGATGGAGTGATGGGGAGAGGGATGGCTGAAGTGATGGAAAGTTGGCTTTTAGGGATGGGTGGTTGTACTTGGGGATGGGTGTGAGTGATGAGAGTCATGTGTACTTGATTGATATGATTGATGGAATTCTCTAGGGATTAGCGATGCACGACATTTTTCTTGAACTAAACATGGTCCACATCTCCTGGCCCGAGTATCACCTCAGCGTGTGAGACGTGACATCGGAACTGCGACGACGGTACGATCGCAAGGATACAAGTCTCGGGTCGAGCTGACTCTGATATACGGGACATGACTCAAGATCGCGTGTAAACACCGATAACAGATTGCGGGTCACCGGAATTCAACTACGAGGACCGCGGAAGCCTACAGATTGGTACGGGCTAGGATACGGGTCTCACAAGCATTCTGAACTGAAGTTTGATACTTCAGATTCAATGGTGACTATGTTGGTTAAAAACTTGTATGCTATTCAACTATTTATAATCTCTTATTCACCTTGGTATACTAATATTGAAAATTTTTCTGCTGTAGACGAATCATACATTCTTTGGACACCTCATTAAACTAAGATGAACATCTTTGATGAGGTGCATATTTTTCTCTGGACGATGACAGTTTAAGACATCCAAACTTTCTCTAAAGTAGGTTTGTGGAAGATCTTGTTGAAAATTTCACTGAGAAATCTGTTAAGATACTTGCTAGAGGAAGAACCGATGCATTGGCATAAACGATAGTTTAGTATTAGGATTAGATTTATTGCTTTCTTAGGACTTAGGACTAGGATAGTTTCTTTTTGTTAAGTTTCATGCTAACCACTTTATCTTTTAAAAGACTTTAGATCAATTCAATTTCCTTCTTCAAGTAATATCCTTCTTACTCACTTCTCTTTATTCTTCGTTGTCTCATGTTGAGTTGCTTGCTTACACTTTATACATTGAGGGCAATATAAATTTCAGGTTAGGGGTGAGATTAGATAGATTTACTCGACATTTTTCTAGTTTTAGAGCAATTTTTTTTTCAAAAATTTTCAAATTTCTATTTCAACACTTCTTAAGAAAGTGAATTTTCGGTATAATTAAGACACATGCTGAGTTTTATGAAGATATGAAATAAAACATTAGAAATCCAGAATCTAGTGAATTTGTAGACTTGTGTCTAAGTTCTCCTAATTAGTTAGTTAATAGAAAATATTAAACCATGAATTTATTCTAGCACACAATCCACATCTAACTTATAATCAGTGAAGTTGTTTACTTTATAGTGATAGTATGTTAATTACTTAAAGTGACTAAGAATCGGGGTTGGAGATCATTATCAACCTAAAAGAGTTAAAGGAAGAAACCAAACCAACTAGAAAATAATGAGATGTTGTGACACTAGAACTACATGTAGTTGATGAAATTGCGTTGAATAGTTTACCACAGTACGTGCGGAAGCTTGGCTGAGCTATAGAATTATGGTTGAGTCCTAGAGGGGGTGATTAGGAGCACTTTAAAATTTTTTTGCCTAATTAATATAATTTACCAATTAAAACTAATAAGAAAAATTAACATTGAGGCTTCAACACTAAAGTGGGTCCAATCACATAGACTATAAGAGATGAAACAATTATGCAGTTAGTCTAAAAGAGATAATGAGCTTGTGTGTTCTTTCAAGTTAAGTTCCTAGCATGTTACTCAATTCAAGCATTCACATGATTTAACTAATCAAACGCAAAAGCATGAATAGAATTGTGCTTAAATGACAATTACAAGCACAAGCATGTGTATACTACGCTAAAACTATGAAAAAAGGACGGTCCAAAATCGTCTCAAATGACCAAAAAGGGCGGTCATGAACCGTCGCAAGGGCCGTTAAATTTTGACGTGTCGTATTACTTAAAGGACGGTCGAAAACCGTCATTTTTATTGACGAAAAAAAGACGATCATGAACTATTCTAAAAAAGGACGGTTGTGAACCGTCCTTAAAAAGGACGATCTCTTATAAGCCTTTAAAGGACGGCCATCGACCGTCCTTTAAAATGACGGTCATGGACTGTCCTTAAAAAAGACTGTCATAGACCATCTCTGATAAGCCTTCAAAGGACGACCATAGACCGTCCTTTAAAAGGACAGTCATGGGCCATCCTTAAAAAGGACTGTCATGGACCGTCTCTTATAGGCCTTCAAAGGATGGCCATAGAGCATCCTTTAAAAGGATGGTCATGGACCGTCCTTAAAAAGGACTGTCATGGACCGTCCTTTATAAGAATGTGAATATACACCTGTTACAATATATTTCATTATATTCTTCCTGATATACACCTGTTATATAATATATTTTATCATATTCACATTCACATCCATCTAAACAACCCAAACTACATAAATCCAACATAAACTACATTCATCCAAACATAAACTACATCCATCCAAACACAAGCAATCTTATCCACATTACATTCATCCACACATAAATACGTATAGGTTTAACATCATAAATAAAAAAAGAAAAAAAATCAGCAACAATTTTCTTTTTGTGTCTTTCACCTGAAAAAAAATATTAAACCAACAAAACATTATAATTCAGAATCATGAAGAATTGCATAAACTTCTTCCAAAAAAGTGGGCACTTTTTAAAATAAATCTGATTATTAAAATAGGTTTAGGTTTAGGTTTTAGGTTTTAGGTTTAGGATTAGGTTCTAGGTTATAGGTTACAAGTTTAGGTTATAGGTTATAGGTTAAGGTTTAGGTTATAGGTTCTGGTCTAGGTTTACGTTAAGGTTTAGGCTTAGGTTATAGGTTTAAGTTAAGGTTTAGCTTTTAGTTATAGGTTATAGTATATATGTTATAGCTTTAGAGAATTGAGAATAGGTTAAGGCTAAGGTTTAGGTTTAGGAAATCGGGTCCAAGTTCAGGATCAGGTTTAGGTTTGGGTTATCAAGTTTAGGTTAGGGAGTTGAGATTAGGATTGAGTGTAGGTTTAGGTTCAAGGATTTAAGAATACATTTCGATTTTAGGTTTAGGTTTAGGTTTTAGGCTTATGTTTAGGTTATAGGTTTAGGTTATAATTGCAGGTAATAGGTTTAGGTTTATGTTAGGTTATAGGTTAAGGTTTAGGTTTAGGAAATCGGGTTCGGGTTCGGGATCGAGTTTAGGTTTTCAAGTTTAGGTTTAGGTTTAGGTTAGGGAGTTGAGATTAGGATTAGGTGTAGGCTTAGGTTTAGGGATTTGAAAATATATTTCGATTTTAGGTTTAGGTTTAGGTTTTAGGCTTATGTTTAGGTTATAGGTTTAGGTTTAGGTTAGGTTATAGGTTAAGGTTTAGGTTTAGGAAATCGGGTTCGGGTTCGGAATTGGGTTTAGGTTTGGGTTTTCAAGTTTAGGTTTAGGTTTAGGTTAGGGAGTTAAGATTAGGATTAGGTGTAGGTTTAGGTTTAGGGATTTGAGAATACATTTAGGTTTTAGGTTTAGGTTTAGGTTATAGGCTATAGGTTTAGGTTTAGGTTTAGGTTAAGCTTTAGGTTTAGGTCATCAGCTATAGGTTTAGGGAATTGAGAATATGTTAATGTTTAGGTTTAGGAAATTGGGTACGGGTTCGGGATCGGGTTTAGGTTTGGGTTTTCAAGTTTAGGTTTAGGTTTAGGTTAAGGAGTTGAGATTAGGATTAGGTGTAGGTTTAGGTTTAGGCATTTGAGAATACATTTAGGTTTTAGGTTTAGGTTTAGGTTTAGGTTATAGGTTATTGGTTTAGGTTAAATTTTTAAGTTTAGGTTTAGGTTTAGGTTTAGGTTATAAGCTATAGGTTTAGAGAATTGAGAATAGGTTAAGGTTTAGGTTTAGGAAATCGGGTTCGGGTTTAGGTTTGGATTTTCAAGTTTAGGTTTAGGTTTAGGTTATGGAGTTGAGATTAGGATTAGGTGTAGGTTTAGGTTTAGGGATTTGAGAATATATTAGGTTTTAGGTTTATGTTTAGGTTATATGTTATAGGTTTAGGCTTAGGTTTAGGTATATGTTATATGCTATAGGTTTAGGGAATTGAGAATAGGTGAAGGTTTAGGTTTAGGAAATCGGGTTCGGGTTCGAGATCGGGTTTAGGTTTGGGTTTTCAAGTTTAGGTTTAGGTTAGGGAGTTGAGATTAGGATTAGGTGTAGGTTTAGGTTTAGGGATTTGAGAATACATTTAGGTTTTAGGTTTAGGTTTAGGTTGTAGGTTATAGGTTTAGGTTTAGGTTTAGGTTAAGGTTATAGGTTATAGGTTTAGGTTTAGTTTTAGGGAATTGAGAATAGGTTAAGGTTTAGGATTAGGAAATCGGGTTCGGGTTCGGGATCAGATTTTGGTTTGGGTTTTCAAGTTTAAGTTTAGGTTTAGGTTAGAGAGTTGAGATTAGGATTAGGTGTTGGCTTAGGTTTAGGGATTTGAGAATACATTTAGGTTTACGTTTAAGAAATCGGGTTCGGGTTCGGGATCGGGTTTAGGTTTGAATTTTCAAGTTTAGGTGTAGGTTTAGGTTAAGGAGTTGAGATTAGGATTATGTGTAGGTTTAGTTTTAGGGATTTGAGAATACATTTAAGTTTTAGGTTTATTTTTAAGTTATATGTTATAGGTTTAGGTTTAGGTTTAGGTTAAGGTTTCGACTTAGGTTATAAGCAATAGGTTTAAGGAATTGAGAATAGGTTAAGGTTTAGGTTTAGAAAATCGTGTTCGGGTTCGGGATCGTGTTTAGGTTTAGGTTAGGGAGTTGAGAATAGGATTATGTGTAGGTTTAGGTTTAGGGATTTGAGTATACATTTAGGTTTTAGGTTTAGGTTACAGGTTTAGGTTTAGGTTTAGGTTTAGGTTTAGGTTATAAGCTATAGGTTTAGGGAATTGAGAATAGGTTAAGGTTTAGGTTTAGGAAATCGGGTTGGGGTTCGAGATCGGGTTTAGGTTTTGGTTTTCAAGTTTAGGTTTAGGTTTAGGTTAGGGAGTTAAGATTAGGATCAGGTGTAGGTTTAGGTTTAGGGATTTCAGAATACATTTAGGTTTTAGGTTTAGGTTTAGGTTTAGGTTATAGGTTACATGTTTAGGTTTAGGTTAAGGTTTAGGTTTAGGCTTAGGTCTAGGTTATAAGATATAGGTTAGGGAATTGGGAAAAGGTTAAGGTTTAAGTTTAGGAAATCAGGTTCGGGTTCGGGATCGGGTTTAGGTTTGGGTTTTTAAGTTTAACTTTAGGTTTAGGTTAGGGAGTTGAGATTAGGATTAGGTGTAGGTTTATGTTTAAATATTTGAGAATACATTTAGGTTTTAGGTTTAGGTTCAGGTTATAAGTTACAGGTCTAGGTTTAGGTTTAGGTTAAAGTTATAGGTTATAGGTTTAGGTTTAGGTTAAGGTTTAGGTTATAAGATATAGGTTTAGGGAATTGGGAATAGGTTAATGTTTAGGTTTAGAAAATCGGGTTCGGGTTTAGGTTTGGGTTTTCAAGTTTAGGTTTAGGTTTATATTAGGGAGTTGAGATTAGGATTAGGTGTAGGTTTAGGTTTAGGGATTTGAGAATACATTTAGGTTTTAGGTTTAGGTTTAGGTTATAGGTTACAGGTTTAGGTTTGGGTTTAGGTCAAGGTTATAGGTTATAGGTTTAGGTTTAGGTGATGGTTTAGGTGTAGGTTTAGGTTATAAGATATAGGGTTAGGGAATTGAGAATATGTTAATGTTTAGGTTTAGGAAATCGGGTTCGGGTTTAGGTTTTGGTTTTCAAGTTTAGGTTTAGGTTTAGGTTAAGAAGTTGAGATTAGGATTAGGTGTAGGTTTAGGTTTAGGGATTTGAGAATACATTTAGGTTTTAGGTTTAGATTTAGGTCAAGGTTATAGGTTATAGGTTTAGGTTAAGATTTAGGTTTAGGTATAGGTTATAAGATATAGGTTTAGGGAATTGCGAATAGGTTCATGTTTAGGTTTAGGAAAATGGGTTCGGGTTTGGGATCGAGTTTAGGTTTGGGTTTTCAAATTTAGGTTTAAGTTTAGGTTAAAGAGTTGCGATTAGGATTAGGTGTAGGTTTAGGTTTAAGGATTTGAGAATACACTTAGGTTTTAGGTTTAGGTTTAGGTTATAAATTTAGGTTTAGGTTAGGTTATAGGTTAAGGTTTAGAGAATTGAGAATAGGTTAAGGTTTAGGTTTAGGAAATCGGGTTCGGGTTCAGGATCGGGTTTAGGTATGGGTTATCAAGTTTAGGTTTAGGTTTAGGTTAGGCAGTTGAGATTAGGATTAGGTGTAGGCTTAGGTTTAGGGATTTGAGAATACATTTAGGTTTTAGGTTTATGTTTAGGTTATAGGTTATAGGTTTAGGTTTAGGTTTAGGTTTACGTATAGGTTTAGGTTTCAGTTTAGGTTATAAGATATAGGTTTAGGGAATTGAGAATAGGTTAAGGATTAGGTTTAGAAAATCGGGTTCGGGTTGGGGATTGGGTTTAGGTTTGGGTTTTCAAGTTTAGGTTTAGGTTTAGGTTAGGGAGTTGAGATTAGGATTAGGTGTAAGTTTAGGTTTAGGGATTTGAGAATACATTTAGGTTTTAGGTTTAGGTTTAGGTTATAGGTTACAGGTTTAGGTTTAGGTTTAGGTCAAGGTTATAAGTTATAGGTTTAGGTGATGGTTTACATTTAGGTTTAGGTTATAAGATATAGGTTTAGGGAATTGAGAATAGGTTATTGTTTAGGTTTAGAAAATCGGGTTCGGGTTGGGGATCGGGTTTAGGTTTGGGTTTACAAATTTAGGTTTAAGTTTAGGTTAAGGAGTTGAGATTAGGATTAGGTGTAGGTTTAGGTTTAAGGATTTGAGAATACACTTAGGTTTTAGGTTTAGGTTTAGGTTATAGATTTAGGTTTAAGTTAGGTTATAGGTTAAGGTTTAGGGAATTGAGAATATGTTAAGGTTTAGGTTTAGGAAATCGAGTTCGGGTTCAGGATCGGGTTTAGGTTTGGGTTATCAAGTTTACGTTTAGGTTTAGGTTAGGGAGTTGAGATTAGGATTAGGTGTAGGTTTAAGTTTAGGGATTTGAGAATACATTTAGGTTTTAGGTTTATGTTTAGGATATAGGTTATAGGTTTAGGTATAGGTTTAGGTTTCAGTTTGGGTTATAAGCTATAGGTTTAGGGAATTGAGAATAGGTTAAGGTTTAGGTTTAAGAAATCGGGTTCGGGCTCGGGATCAGGTTTAGGTTTGGGTTTTAAAGTTCATGTTTAGGTTTAGGTTAGGGAGTTGAGATTAGGATTAGGTGTAGGTTTAGGTTTAGGGATTTGAGAATACATTTAGGTTATAGGTTTAGGTTTAGGTTATAGGTTACAGGTTTAAGTTTAGGTTTAGGTTAAGGTTATAGGTTATAGGTTTAGGTTTAGGTTTAGGTTTAGGTTTAGGTTATAAGATATAGGTTTAGGGAATTGAGAATAGGTTAATGTTTAGGTTTAGGAAATGGGGATCGGGTTCGGGATCGGGTTTAGGTTTAGGTTAAGGAGTTGAGATTAGGATTAGGTGTAGGTTTAGGTTTAAGGATTTGAGAATACACTTAGGTTATAGGTTTAGGTTTAGGTTATAGATTTAGGTTATAGGTTAAGGTTTAGGGAATTGAGAATAGGTTGAGGTTTAGGTTTAGGAAATCGGGTTCGGGTTCAGGATCAGGTTTAGGTTTGGGTTTTCAAGTTTAGGTTTAGGTTTAGGTTAGGGAGTTGAGATTAGGATTAGGTGTAGGTTTAGGTTTAGGGATTTGAGAATACATTTAGGTTTTAGGTTTAGGTTTAGGTTATAGGTTGTAGGTTTAAGTTTAGGTTTAGGTTAAGGTTATAGGTTATAGGTTTAGGTTTAGGTTTAGGTTTAGGTTATAAGATATAGGTTTAGGGAATTGAGAATAGGTTAATGTTTAGGTTTAGGAAATGGGGATCGGGTTCGGGATCGGGTTTAGGTTTAGGTTAAGGAGTTGAGATTAGGATTAGGTGTAGGTTTAGGTTTAAGGATTTGAGAATACACTTAGGTTATAGGTTTAGGTTTAGGTATAGATTTAGGTTTAGGTTAGGTTATAGGTTAAGGTTTAGGGAATTGAGAATAGGTTGAGGTTTAGGTTTAGGAAATCGGGTTCGGGTTCAGGATCAGGTTTAGGTTTGGGTTTTCAAGTTTAGGTTTAGGTTTGGGAGTTGAGATTAGGATTAGGTGTAAGTTTAGGTTTAGGGATTTGAGAATACTTTTAGGTTTTAGGTTTATGTTTAGGTTATAGGTTATAGGTTTAGGTTTAGGTATAGGTTTAGGTTATAAATATAAGTTTAGGGAATTGAGAATAGGTTAAGGTTTAGGTTTAGGAAATCGGGTTCGGGTTCGGGATCGGGTTTAGCTTTGGGTTTTCCAGTTTAGGTTTTGGTTCAGGTTAGGGAGTTGAGATTAGGATTAAGTGTAGGTTTAGGTTTAGGGATTTAAGATTACATTTAGGTTTTAGGTTTAGGTTTAGGTTATAGGTTACAGGTTTAAGTTTAGGTTTAGGTTAAGGTTATAGGTTATAGGTTTAGGTTTAGGTTATGGTTTCGGTTTAGGTTTACGTGATAAGATATAGGTTTAAGGAATTGAGAATAGGTTAATGTTTAGGTTTAGGAAATCGGGATCGGGTTCGGGATTGGGTTTAGGTTTAGGTTAAGGAGTTGAGATTAGGATTAGGTGTAGGTTTAGGTTTAAGGATTTGAGAATACACTTAGGTTATAGGTTTAGGTTTAGGTTATAGTTTTAGGTTTAGGTTAGGTTATAGGTTAAGGTTTAGGGAATTGAGAATAGGTTGAGGTTTAGGTTTAGAAAATCGGGTTCGGGTTCAGGATCAGGTTTAGGTTTGGGTTTTCAAGTTTAGGTTGAGGTTTAAGTTAGGGAGTTGAGATTAGGATTAGGCGTAGGTTTAGGTTTAGGGATTTGAGAATACATTTAGGTTTTAGATTTATGTTTAGGTTATAGGTTATAGGTTTAGGTTAAGGTATAGGATTATGTTTCGGTTTAGGTTTTAAGTTATAGGTTTAGTGAATTGAGAATAAGTTAAGGTTTAGTTTTAGGAAATTGGGTTCGGGATTTGAGAATAGGCTTAGGTTATAGGTTTAAGTTAAAGTTATATGTTAAGGTTAAGGTTATAGGTTTAGGTTTAGGTTAAGGTTATATGTTTCGGTTTAGGTTAGGTTATAGATTTTTGGTTAAGGTTTAGGTTATAGTTATAGGTTTTGGGTAGGTTTAGGTTATAAGCTATCGGTTTCAGGAATTGAGAATAGGTTATTGTTTAGGTTTAGGAAATCTGGTTCGGGTTCGGGATCGGGTTTAGGTTTGGGTTTTCAAGTTTAGGTTTAGGTTAGGGAGTTGAGATTAGGATTAGGTGTAGGTTTAGGTTTAGGGATTTGAGAATACATTTAGGTTTTAGGTTTAGGTTTAGGTTATAGGTTATAGGTTTAGGTTTAGGTTATAGGTTATAGCTTTAGGGAATTGAGAATAGGTTAAGGTTTAGGTTTAGGAAATCGGGTTCGGGTTCGGGATTGGGTTTAGGTTTGGGTTTTCAAGTTTAGGTTTAGGTTTAGGTTAGGGAGTTGAGATTAGGATTAGGTGTAGGTTTAGGTTTAGGGATTTAAGATTACATTTAGGTTTTAGGTTTAGGTTTAGGTTATAGGTTACAGGTTTAAGTTTAGGTTTAGGTTAAGGTTATAGGTTATAGGTTTAGGTTTAGGTTATGGTTTCGGTTTAGGTTTACGTGATAAGATATAGGTTTAAGGAATTGAGAATAGGTTAATGTTTAGGTTTAGGAAATCGGGATCGGGTTCGGGATTGGGTTTAGGTTTAGGTTAAGGAGTTGAGATTAGGATTAGGTGTAGGTTTAGGTTTAAGGATTTGAGAATACACTTAGGTTATAGGTTTAGGTTTAGGTTATAGTTTTAGGTTTAGGTTAGGTTATAGGTTAAGGTTTAGGGAATTGAGAATAGGTTGAGGTTTAGGTTTAGAAAATCGGGTTCGGGTTCAGGATCAGGTTTAGGTTTGGGTTTTCAAGTTTAGGTTGAGGTTTAAGTTAGGGAGTTGAGATTAGGATTAGGCGTAGGTTTAGGTTTAGGGATTTGAGAATACATTTAGGTTTTAGATTTATGTTTAGGTTATAGGTTATAGGTTTAGGTTAAGGTATAGGATTATGTTTCGGTTTAGGTTTTAAGTTATAGGTTTAGTGAATTGAGAATAAGTTAAGGTTTAGTTTTAGGAAATTGGGTTCGGGATTTGAGAATAGGCTTAGGTTATAGGTTTAAGTTAAAGTTATATGTTAAGGTTAAGGTTATAGGTTTAGGTTTAGGTTAAGGTTATATGTTTAGGTTTAGGTTAGGTTATAGATTTTTGGTTAAGGTTTAGGTTATAGTTATAGGTTTTGGGATTTGAGAATAGGTTTAGGTTAGAAGTATAGGTTTAGGCTAGGTTATAGGTTAAGGTTTAGCTTTAGGTTTAGGAAATCGGGTTCGGGTTCAGGATCGGGTTTAGGTTTGGGTTTTCAAGTTTAGGTTTAAGTTTAGGTTAGGGAGTTGAGATTAGGATTAGGTGTAGGTTTAGGTTTAGGGATTTGAGAATACATTAGGTTTTAGGTTTAGGTTTAGGTTATAGGTTATAGGTTTAGGTTTAGGTTTAGGTTTGGTTTTGGTTTTGATTTAGGTTAGAGGTTATAGGTTTAGGGAAAGGTAATAGGTTTTGATTTAGGTTATAGGTTATAGGTTTAGGTTTTAGGTTTAGGTTTAGGTTTTGATTATAGGTTACAGGTTATAGGTTTAGGTTATGGTTTAGGTTTAGGTTATAGGTTTTGGGATTTGAGAATGGGTTCGGGTTTAGATTAAAGGTTTTGGTTATAGGTTATAGGTTTAGGTTAAGGTTTATGTTTAGGTTATAGGTTTTTGGGATTTGAGAATGGGTTCGGGTTTAGGTTATAGGTTTTGGTTTTGGTTTAGGTTATAGGTTTTGGGATTTGAGAATGAGTTCAGGTTTAAGTTATAAGTTTTGGTTTTGGTTTAGGTTTAGGTTATAGGTTTTTGGATTTGAGAATGGGTTATGGTTTAGGTTTAGGAAATCGGGTTCTGGTTATAAGTTTAGGTTTAGGGAATTAAGTTTAGTTTATAGGTTTAGGGAAAGGTTAGGTTTAGGTTATAGGTTTTGGAATTTGAGAATAGTTTTAGGTTATAAGTATAGGTTTAGGTTAGGTTATAAGTTAAGGTTTAGGGATTTGAGTTTAGGTTATAGGATTTGGTTTAGGTTTAGGTTTAGGGATTTGAGTTTAGGTTATAAGTTTTGGTTTAGGTTTTAGGTTTAGGTTTAGGTTTAGGTTTGGGTTTTGGGATTTGGTTTTGATTATATGTGTTGATTTAGGATATAGATTATAGGTTTAGGTTTTAGGTTTTGGTTTTAGGTTTAGGTTTGGTTTAAGTTATATGTTTTGATTTAGGTTATAGGTTAACGGTTTAGGTTATAGGTTTTTGGATTTGAGAATGGGTTCGGGTTTAGGCTATAGGTTTTGGCTTTGGTTTAGGTTATAGGTTTTGGTTTTGGTTATAGGTTATAGGTTTAGGTTTAGGTTTAGGTTTAGATTATGGGTTATAGGATTTGAGAACGCGTTCAGGTTTAGGATATAGGTTTTGGTTTTGGTTTTGGTTTTGGTTATATGTTTTGATTTAGGTTTAAGTTATAGGTTTAGGTTTTAGCTTAAGGTTATAGGTTTAGGTTAAGGTTTAGGTTTATGTTTAGGTTAAGGTTATAGGTATAGGTTAAGGTTTAGGTTATAAGATATAGGTTTAGGGAATTGAGAATAGGTTAAGGTTAAGGTTTAGGTTCGGGTTCAGGATTCGGTTTATGTTTGGGTTTTCAAGTTTAGGTATAGGTTTAGGTTAGGGAGTTAAGATTAGGATTAAGTGTAGGTTTAGGTTTAGGGATTTGAGAATACATTTAGGTTTTAGGTTTAGGTTTAGGTTTAGGTTTTAGGTTAAGGTTTAGATATTGGTTATAGGTTAAGGTTTTAGGTCATAGGTTTTGGTTTAGGTTAAGGGTATGGTCCCTATAAATATAGATATAAACATGGCCTTCCAGCGCAAATGGCCAGGCCCTTTAAATGCTGTCCATAAAAAATGGACAGTTTCATCATGGTCATAATAGCGGTTCCCTCTTTCCAGGGAACTTCGCTCTTCCGAATAGCTCCGATGCACATCCGGGTCTGCTCCATTAATTTCGATCAAATACATAAATACGGCATGACCAAATGGCTAGGCCCCTCCAATGCTATCTATAGGAAATGGACAGCTTCATCATGGTCATAACAGTTGTTCCCACCTTCCAGGGACCCCCGCTCAACATCCGGATAGCTCCAACGCACATCCGGGTCTGCTCATTTAAATAAAATGGATTATCAAGATCATTTAAATAAAATTAGGTCCAATCAACAATCTGACCTGGAGGATTCTATTAGTATTGTTGATGGCACCTCGAACGTTGTTTAAATCCAAGTTGCAATCTGTGGCCACTGATGTTATTTGTCTTTTTGTGAAGTTGGCAACGATTTCTGCATCAAACCTGGTGAAAGCAGCCCTAATGATAAAGAACATTTCTTTCCAAGAATTCATTATCTCTCTCTCTCTCTCTTTTAATTTTTTAACTTTCCATTACAATAATAACTACCTGAAATCATGGCATTTTCTCAAGATAGAAGTCCAATCCATCCCAACTTGTGCACCCGTTAGGACAAGTAATTCAAACAATATCCTGCAACACATTTAAATGCCTAATTAGTCTCACTCCAGTCTTATATATTGAATGCTTAATGTACAGTCTCTTGAATTGGTGCAAAGCATACCTGAATTGTTGTACACATCATTTGATTTCCAACCTCCCTAGAGAGTAGATTGATCAGATTAAACGGCCTGCTTCATTGCTTACTTCTTTTTCATCAGCATCTGCACCTAGACATTCATTGCTTACTTCTTTTTCATTAGAAATGGTGCTTACCAAATGGAGGAAATCATACACATCTGTTACGACATCTAGATTTGATGCCAGCTAGAAAAAAGAAGAAAGAAGGTGATTCATATTTATGCTTATGAAACAAAGTCTAATAGTTTACATAGCTAGGTTATTAAACTAATAAATTCTAAGAAAAATAGCAAGTGCTAAGACCTATGGCATAAAAAAATAATCGTTGCATGGATTAACAATCAAACAATAATGGTAAAGGGAAGAAAACTAACTTCTTTCTTGCTCCACATAATCTAGTTGGGGCGTCGTATTAGTTCATGTAAGATCCGCGGACACCACATGCATATAAATTAGTTCATGTAAGACCTGAGGACACCACATGCATATAAATACAATCATTAAAATTTGAAAAACATTAAAATCAATCAATGTGCATCAGATAGCTAGAAAAAGCCCCTAATTACCTTAGTTCCAATCAAAACACCTGAAAACAAGTACCTGGCATCCTCAACTCCCATTAATTTTCATCAAATAAACACAAACTTCAAAAACTAATAAACAAAAAAATATCTACATGACCACTCCATTTTTCAGATAATCCAAGTATGAAGAACATCTGGGTCAATACATATGCATCAAATTGCTTGAGAACATCCCAAGTTCCCTTTATTTTGGTCCCTAAAAAAAAAAATCCCGAAAACAAATACCCATCATCCTAAATTCCCATCAATTAATATAACATGATCACATAAACTTCAAAAACTGCCAAATGCAAAAGTACCCACATGAGCTTCGCTTACATGTAACATAAATGATGTGTACAACACTCCATTAATTATGCCAAGTCCAAATAACTTGAAAGTGCCCCAAATTCCATTGGTTTCAGTCCAAGAACACCTAAAAGCAACTACTAATCATAAAAAACTCCCATTGATTCACATCAAGTAATCCCACAAATTTTAAGAATTGATAAATGCAAAAGCACCCACACAAGATTCCATCATCTAAACCACAAAAAATTATAATAAATCTGCATAACACTTCATTTTTCAACCAATATGCATCAAACTGCTTAAGAACATCCCAAATTTCATTGGTTTTTCATCCCAAAACAATTGAAAACAACCCACACATCATCCTAAAGTCACATTGATTTTCACCAAATCAACGAAAGTTTAAAAGGAGAGATACCCATATGAGATTTCCTTCTTGATAATAGAAAAATTATTACAGTAGAATCCAAATGAGATTTACATCAAATGATTACACAGACTTGAAGAACTGATAAATGCAAAAGCACTCAAATGAGATTCTGTTACATATAATAGAAAAAACCCACATAATACTCCTTTTTTAATCCAAATTTGATGAACATTGAAATAAAAAAATATGCATAAATTTGCTTCAAAAAATCCCAAATTTCACTGATTTTCCAAAAAGAAAAAAAAAAAAACAACTACACATCTACTAAAATCAAATTGATTTTCACCAAAAAAAAAAATGGGCATGTAGAATTTTGTCAATCTTATCTATACCCCTTGCAGGACCCTCAAAAGAGATAGAATATCAGTAGACAAGTTGCTGCTACTACCAAAAAAGAAAATTAAAAAGTGAAGCAAGGAAGCAGATGGAGAATGCCACAGTTGAAGGGCACGTTTGGATGAACCTCCAAATCGGTATTGGATCAGCATCATTAGTGAAACCCATCCACTTTATGCTTGAGGTGACACAGAAAATGGAAACTGCACTAAGCAGGTTATCATCTCCAACGACTCCTAAATTAGTCTTACAAAGAAATGATGAACTATTCAATCCAGCAAACTGAGATGTGTAGAATCAAGATTTAGAAATGCATATGTTTAGGACTAATATCAGGAAAAATAAACAAATAAATAAACAAAAGAAAGAAAAATATAGAACATCAAAAAAATCATGCTGGTCCACCCATATTTATTAGCATGATATCCCAGAAACCTTTTTAAAAAATACAAATCATTATAAAAACTATATAAAGAAGAAAGAAAAAGCTACATGGAATCACTAGTAAAGCAACATAGGAAGGGAAAAATTAGCTTTGTTTCATGCATAAAACCTTTGTGATTGTCCAATTTCAGGCTTGGATATCATCTCCTGTAGTCAAATAGAACAAATGAAAATAAGGTTAAATAGATGTATCTAAAGAATCTCTTAGTTCCAACACAATTCAAAGCAAATAGGAAAAGGAGTAGAAACTTTTGAGAGGTAGGATCTTTGGTAGGGCAAATTTTGGAAGCATGGTCCATCCATGATGAAAACCCATCTCAACAGTCTAGATCACCAAGCAATGGGCCTCTCTAACTCATCGGCTATTTGAAAATCAATGTGTAAATGTGTAGGAAATAGAAATGATCCTGTTCATCAGCAATATACTAAGATTTGGTATGAAGCCCCGTATACCATCCAATCAACATCCTCATTGACTCCAATTGTCCAATCAATGGGTTACCTCTATGATGGGTTAAAACACAAAAATCACGCACAAAGTTAATTGTGAAATTTCACTTTATTAATCTATAGGAATGGGCAAAAGTAATCGACATTTTCTAGAATTCATGATGAGGAAGAAACCTACAAAATTGGTAGTTATTTTTTATTCAAGTCCAACTTGGAAGCAACATAACCACAATTTGGAGCCCAAACAGTTGCTAAGGAAATCACAACTTGTCTAATTTCCACTCTATTAGACTAATAGCTGCAATTCAGTTCAATAATACATCTAAACACACCTCATATGTTCCTAACCACAATGAATTATTTTATTTTATTTTAAATAAAATACAACACTTTGGAATTCTTATGATGCAATCGCTTCATCATGTTTCATGAAATTTCATTTCCAATCAGCTAAAGTATCACAATCTCTCTAAAGGACGATAAATATTTTACCTAATCAATACATATCTGAAACTTTCTAGATGACATTTTCTTTTGGTTTTGCATAAGAACACATCACAAAACACATTAGATAAGTTTAAATATTTGCAGCTTTCAGTGTATAACAAGCTTTGCCTGTCTGACATCTATATTATGAACTAATACCAGAGAATCCACATGTCAATATTACATCAAAGATTACGACTAATTCAATGCATAAATACTGCTGATGTCTAAATCTCTGATCTTTACATTCCATCTTAAAGCTAGTGGCCACATCAACATAGTTCTAAGAATTTTTAATTTCAGAAAAAATCTGCTACTTAAAAGATGTTTGTGTACATGTGTATCATTCACTAAACTCTGCCAGAGTATCAAACCCCTTTCGTGGAACAGGCCTGCAAAAGAGAAACTTTAATGCTCTCATAAGCATGCATGGCCATCTCACACATGTCCTCCAAAAGGCTTTCCAAGTGAGATAAAGCCCTAAAATTATTTATAAAAATAGATGAATGGTATGGATAAAATATATACATCATGGTGTGGCCATAGATCATGGTGATGCTGCAGAGGAAATCGGATTGCATACTGAGTTACTCACTACGCTCTTATTGTACTGAGTAAACTCAGTAGGGCCCACCTTAATCCCTAAATCCCTAAATTCCCAAATCGTTTCAATCGGTATTGAGATTGAGAGAGATTGAGAGAGAGAGAGAGAGTGAGAGAGAGAGATACCTCGTGTGGATGCGTGAGAGAGAGAGAGAGCACCAAGAGAGACAGAGAAATAGAGAGAGGGCGCGGTGAAGAGAGGACCGAGAGAGAGAGAGAGAGAGAGAGAGAGAGAGAGAGAGAGGGCGGCGAGGGAGGGCAGGGGTGAGAGAGAGAGAGAGAGAGAGGGAAGGGAGTGTGCCGAGTGAGAGAAGGGCGCGCGTGACTCTATTTTGAGCGCGCGCCCAAATTTGGGCTGGCTGCTGGTCGGTGCTCTGTGGGCCCTACCATGATGTATGTGTTTCATCCATTCCATTCATCCATTTTTAAAGATCATTTTAAAGCTTTATGCCAAAAATTAGAGGAATATAAATCTCAGGTGGTCCACACCACATGAGAACAATAGTGATTGGATATCCACCATTAAAATTCTCCTAAGGCCCACTGTACTGTTTATTTGACATCCAATCTGTTGATTTGGTCATACAAGACCAGATGAAGGGAAAAAACAAAAATCAGCTTGATCCAAAACTTTTATCGCTGCGAAAATGTTTTTAATGGTCAACACTCATTCAACACTATTTCCTATAATGTGGTCCACTTGAGATTTGGATATATCTCATTTTTGGTCTCATATTGTAAAATTATCTATAAAAATATATGGATGGCATGGATGAAACACATACATCATGGTGGGGGCCACAAAGCACCCACCACCAGCCATTAGCCAGTGTCTGGGGAGTAGCCAATCTGTTCCCAAGCATACTAAGTAAATCCTTTGGGGCCCACCATGATTTTTTCATTTTATCCACTCCATCCATCCATTTTAACATATATTTTTATTACATAAGCTCAAAAATGAAGCCTATAAAAATCTGAAGTGGACCACATCATAGGAAATAATATAAACTAAACGTCTACCATTGAAAATTTTTGGGAGGCCACTGAAGTTTTGGATCAAGTTGATATTTTAGTTTTTCCCTTCATCCATGTATTTGTAAAAATACATCATGGTTGGGCCCACACAACACCAACCACAAGCCATTAGATGGTGTAGGGGAGGACCCAATTCGTTCCCCTTATTTGTGGTGTGGTCCATTTAATCTTTGGATATGATTCATTTTTTGGATAATTCTATAAAATGATCTCGAAAAATAGATGAACAGTGTGGGTTGATCCCAAATTTTCGGTAAATCCATAATTCAAGTGGACTATGCCACAAAACGGTGTGGAATAATGATTTCCACCGTTGATACCTTCCTTGGGCCCACAGTAATGTTTATTTGTCATCCAACATGTTCATAATATCAAAAAAAATATGAATGAAGGGAAAACACAAACATCAACCTAAATGTGGGCCACACCACATAATATAATGGAGGGGTTTCCTTAGAGCATTCATAATCATATATTGGACCTGCCTAAATGTGATTCACATATCCAACCCACTCATTATGTGTGTCCTACTTGGATGAGGGGTCAGACCAATTTTCAATTGCATCCATGTCTGTATTAACTTATAAATAGGTTGGATCTCAAATAAACATCACGGCGGGCCCTAAGAAGGTTTCAATAGTGGGTGTCACTATCCCACTCTTTTCTATGGTGGGTCCACTTGAACTTTGGATTTGTCCCGTCAGTCAGATGCACCATTCCATGGTGCCCATGACCTTAAAAATAAAGTCAATCCATGACTTGGGTGGGCGACACCACATACTATAGTTGAGAGGGTTACCCTCCCATTAAAACATTCATAATCATTTATTGGGCCCACCTAGATGTGGTTCATAGATCCAACCCATTCATTATATACGTGTGTCCCACTTGGATGAGGAGTCAGCCCAAGTTTCACACACATCCAAAACTCATGTGGGCCCCACCAATTGAGTGCTTTTATATGTTTTAGGGATGTCTTCACATAGTTTTAGATGCTATGGCTCACTTGAGTTTTGTATATGACTAATTTTTCGACTTAAATGGGACACATCAAATGCATGGTGTTGATGTTCTACATACATCATGGTGGGGCACACACAGATTAACCTCATGGGAAGTTCCCAAGAGGTGACCTTATAGTACCATTTCACTATTTAGATAACTCCTTCATGGGTGTTACTCTAACTGTGTATGGCCCACCTTGATATATTTCATGTATATCGACATCGTCCATATATTTTTCCATCATATATTTAGGATGTGATTTCGAATCATAAGAACTCAATAATCTCAGGTGGGTCATGAAATCGCTCTTATGATGATTTTTTTCACCTTTGGATTTTGCTGTTTTGATGAGGCTGTATGTTGAATTCTAGGGGTTGTAGGGTTTGATTTTGTTTTCTTGTTAAAGATTGTTCGATTCTACTAGTGGTGTTTGGAAACTGACCTCTGATATTAATTTGATTCCATTTGGAAAAAATTCTGTCTGTGTCAATGTCTTGTGTTTCTGCAAGTTCTAGGGTTTCTAGTGAGACTTATGTGTTGTGTTTTAGTGTTTTGGAGTCCTTGGAGCCAATATGTGGGGGCCGACTGTGGATGGGTGGAGAGCTGGGAATGCCTTTCATGGAACAATCTCTGCCACCTGATTGGTGGACTTGGTACGATTGGATGGATGTTGGTCGTCTTTTTTTTCTTTTTTTGAGATTCCATTTGGCTTAATTAACTATATTCCAGTGCCTTTTTAATTAACAAGCAGCTTAAACTATATCTAAGCTGTGCAAGTTTACATCTCATTGCTTTGGACACGAGTTAATAGTCGAAAAATGATAACATGAGAATGGCCTATACTAATGTATGCATTTGGTACCAATTCTTAATGTTGGCAACACCTGGCATACCTGTACCCTCTCCAAAGGTCACACTGATTGGATGATCTCAATTGTCTGAAATTGTCGTTGGATTAATTTGGACCATTTTCTTTTTGACTATCCTGAGGAACATTGACTTGTACTATTCTTTTTAAACATCTATATGCTTCAATCTTCTTTGGTCTGCACTTGGGTTGAAGGGCACATCTATTCTGTTGGGTAGAACACTTATTTTAATATCACAATGATTGGATAATCTCAACCATCTGATATTACCATTGAATTTAGACCATTTTCTTTTTTACCAAGGTATTGAGGAACTTTGATTTGCACTCCTCTTACTTAAACGTGTATATTTTTTTTAACCTCGAGTTAACACCCTTCTTCTTTTTCTTTTTCTTTTTTCTTTTCACGTTTACATGTTTTTAATCCCACCTTGTGTATTGTAGGCCACATCCATTCAATTTGGTATAGATCCCTTTTTTTTTTTCAAATTTTCTTGTCAAAATACAAAATCTAGTTTTCTTTTTTAAAAAATATATTTTTTTACATTTTTTCAATTTTTTCACAATTTTGTTTAATTTCTTATTTTTTTTTTCAAAATATCATTTTTCAATCTCACTTTTGTTATATAACTTTTTAATTTTTGTTGTCAAAATACAAAATCTAGTTTTCTTTAAAAAAAAATAAATATTTTTTTACAATTTGTCTATTTTTTCACAATTTCATTTAATTTTTTAAATTTTCTTTTTCAAAATATCATTTTCTTTTATCGAAATCTTGTTATATAACTTTTTAATTTTTATTTTTAAAAGACAAAATCTAGTTTTCTTTTTAATATATATATATATATATATATATATATATATATATATATATATATATATATATATATATATATATATATATAATTTACAATTTGTCAATTTTTTCACAATTTTGTTTAATTTTTTAAACTTTCTTTTTCAAAATATCATTTTTGTTATATAAATTTTTAATTTTTCTTTTCAAAATACAAAATCTAGTTTTCTTTTTTAAAATATATATTTTTTTACAATTTGTCAATTTTTTCACAATTTTGTTTAATTTTTTAAACTTTCTGTTTCAAAATATCATTTTTTAAATATCACTTTTGTTATACAACTTTTTAATTTTTCTTTTCAAAATACAAAATCTAGTTTTCTTTTTTAAAATATATATTTTTTTGCAATTTGACAATTTTTTTTACAATTTTGTTTAATTTTTAAAATTTTCTTTTTCAAAATATCATTTTTTAAATATCACTTTTGTTATACAACTTTTTAATTTTTCTTTTCAAAATACAAAATCCAGTTTTCTTTTTTAAAAAATATATATTTTTGCAATTTGACAATTTTTTACAATTTTGTTTAATTTTTAAAATTTTCTTTTTCAAAATATCATTTTCTTATCGATTTTTTTTTTTCAAAATTATCAACATTATTAAAAGTTCTTAATTTTTATTTCAAAATCTAGATTTTTATAAAATTACATTTTTTTTCAAAATCTAAATTTTTTTCTTAAACATTGTTAGTTATTTTTCTAAGTTTTTTAACCTTTTTTTTTTTTTTTTCGAAATTCATAATTTCTTTTATTCTTAATGTTTGACTTGAGCATTAGAGACGATTTAGGACCGTCTCTAATGCAGACAGTCCTTGACAGTCTCAAATAACCATAATAAGACGGCTAAGGACCGTCTCTAATAAAGACGGTCATTGACAGTCTCGAATAGAGACTACTAAGGACCGTCCCTAAGACAGGCTATTTTTGACTGCCTTCCATAAGTAGTAAAACACGGCCGATGATTGTCTATAATTGAGACGGTCAATGACAGTCTCAGATTACCAATACAAGACGATCAATGACCGTCTTTAATAGAGACGGTCTTTGACAGTCTCAAACAGAGACAGCTAAGAACCGTTCCTAATACAGACTCTCTTTGATAGTCCCAAATTACAGGAAAAGATGGCCAACGACCGTCTCTAATTGAGACGGTCCTTGACAGTCTCAAATTACTAGTAAGAGACGGTTAATGACCATCTCAAATTCCGCCATATAAGACGGTCAGGGACCGTCTCTTTTTCCCAACGGTCAATGGCTGTCTTTTATCTGCAATTAACGACGGTTTTTGACTGTCTTAAATGATTTGTCAACGTTGAAATTTTTAAGACAATAATAGAGACGGTCAAGGGCCGTCTAAAAATTTAGAGACGGTTTATGGCCGTCTCTAAAGTGTCTTTAAACTAAGCAATTTTAGAGACGGTCTAGAACCGTCTCTAAATCCGTCATTTTTTCCCATTTTTCACGTAGTGGTAGTGGTTCGATTTCCCTACTCTACTATCGGTAGATGCACTCTCCTCGAGTGTATCAATATTCACAATTGAAGGTTTTAAATCGGTTTCACCTGTTTCTCCTAAGCTAACAAAAAATCTACAGGTATACTCTCATGTAGGAGGAACACATTTCCACCCATGTCGGTGGCTCCAATAGAGACTAAGTTGGTTTTCTATTAACTAACCAACAACCACTAGAAACCTAATCTAAGGACCGACATTTTACTCCCATTGGATGCTCCCACAGAAAGTAAAAAGTACACACTCATGTTTAGTGATTGCGATCTTAATCTAAGGCCTTACGTACACTCCCATGGGAGGCTCCCCATGGAGACTAACATGTACACATCCGTGTTCGATGAATTTGGTCTTATATAATAACCTAAGTCCTATAAAAGAACTTATTCGAGTTTGGTTACAAAATCTACACTTAATATTACGCAAGGAAAGAGTATGGATGGACTATACAATTGACATTAACTTGTCGGATTGAACCCCTTTAATTTTTCTTGCTTGGGTTGCTTGATCGATGCTCTCCCATGCTTCAATCAACTTCATTTGTGCTTTTCCAATCATTAACACTAATGCTTCAACTCTTACGATCATTCCCCTACATGTGATGTGCCAATGAGGTGATCTAGACAAGGGAGGTGGTGAAATATCTTACAAATAATGGATAGTTGATTTCCTAGGGGATTCACTTAGATGAATGTTCTACATGGTTTAGACAAGGATTTGATTATAGGTTTCATGTCTAATCTCTAAAATATGGAGGATATTAAGTTCATTTTTAAACAAAGCTTAAAAAGCTTATTCAAGTGATAAATCCTAAGGAAGATGACTTAGATCTCTTTGGTTTAAAGGCTTAGGATAAGGGGTCTAAGTGGGGAATCACTTAGGCTTCTATTTCACCAAAAATCCATCCAAATACCCTATATAAAGGAATCGAGTTCCAATGGTCATAAAAAGGTTAGAAATGATATTATCGATCGATCGAAGATCAACTGAACTCCTCCCAGAGTTTGTTGTTTTGGACTGTTTGGTTTACAATAGCTCTTAACCTCTTTTAGCATATTTATCATATTTTCAATGAGCTCTTAAGGTATGAGTTGATCAAATAAAGGTCTACCTATTAAGGTTATGTTATTTTGGGTCTAAGGTTAATGTCATCAAGGCACTTCATTTACATGTTCTTCATTCCTTGATGCTCAATGTTGTCTTGTGTTGTAGATCTTCAACTTCTAAGGGTTCAATTGATTCCTTAACCTGTGGACTCATGTGATTGACAAATAATGTGCACCGATAACCGCACTAATAATCTCCCCCTTAGTCAATTACATAACAAAACCTAACCTAGATATTTTCTTAGTTCAAACCAATGACAAACCAAAATAACTAAAATTATTACATGTTATTTACAATTAATTTGCAACTAGAATATAAAAAGACATGTAACTAGCATTGCTCTCCTATAACTGCTCCCCATATCTTCATCAATTCCTTGCAACAACAAATAAATCTTATAAAACAAAATTTAACTTATTTTGATGAGAGTTGATCTTTCTCACCTTTTTTATAAGTATTTGACAAAGAGAATTCCTTAAATATATCAATTAAGCATTAAAAAAATGAAAAGCTCTATAAATTATAGATTTACCACTAAGCACATAATAACAATGGAATATGGTAAATATAACATTAAAACATGGAGCATACTTATTATGGTCATTTAAAGAGATATACCATTGAAAATATTAATGACCAATGATAGTTTAATAATAAAAATGTGATACTTAAAATTAAATAACTTTAAAACTAAACTATAAAAAAGAAATGGTGTTATAATCCTCGAAATGACCTATCAAACACAGGATGAGGCTCTAATCCTCATATTTTCTTATAAGGCTCATTTAATGAGGCTAAACTCCATAAATTTAATTAGTAAGCCCATAGGGACCTTCTAAGGTCACCTATTTAAGGTGTTATGGTCTCCCAAGTCGTGAGGGATGAAAGTTGTCGCGGAGGTCGTTAGAACATATAAGTGTCCAAGGTCTTCATTAATAGAGGAGTCTCCAAAATTGGATTTAGACTTCTCCGTATCATCCCATGTTGTTGTAACGCCCAGTGTTTTTAGGACCTGAGTACACGACTCGTTTCCCAAAAACCAGAGTGTTAACCTTAAGGATGGTCAAATTTACGTATTTTTTTCTCTTTATCAGAGTAAGTAGAAGAGTGTAGAATGGACAAGTAAGCTAAAAGGGAAGTTTCAATTTTCATTTAGAATATACAAGTGGTTGCCCATATTGACTTATACAAACCAATGTCCCCATTCTTACGAATACAAAATGACATAATATTACATGTGAAACAAGGTAAACTGCAACAATCTTGAATTGTGAAATCCTGTAGCAACCCTTAGCAAATAGAATCATGCATCCTTGTCAACCATAGCTTGCTCCTCACCAATATACGGGGCCACCTGCACTACCTGTACGGTTGTATATTTGATGGATGAGTGGCCAGCTCAGTATGAATTCCCCTCAAGATTACACACCGCCACATTAGGTAAGCATAGTTATAAAACAACAAGGCAATCAAAACAATACATGATGCATTCTTTTTAAATGCATGGATGCGTGAATGCACATCAACCTGGGGATGCACATCTAGTCAGACTTGGGCTCGTCACCCATGCAAATCATCGACCTGAAAAAATCATCCAGTCGAAACAGGGGTCAATAGTCGGTGGCCTGGGAGCTAGCGAAACAATACCCCAACAACTCTAGGGCACATGCTACAGCATCCAGAATAGCCACCCGTCATCGCCAATATGCTATGAATGCATGATTAGTCAAACCATTATTAGTCCAGTTACAATCTGCCAATTTAAGTAACTCAATGGTCACTACAAAGGGCTCGTCACCTAGCGTAGGCCAACAGCTCAAGCATAGTGTCCCATTACCACTATCCCCGGCTCATGAGGTCCTTGGGATGTTTTAATAGGATACCTTGATCAAAATGACACCAGTTCAAACTCCTTATTTCCCACACATTTTGGCTAATTACATCCTAAGTGTGGCTTGCATACAATCATGGAATCCTCCATGTGTAGCATCAAAAGGTTATGTATAGAGGCAAATCATGTTAACATGTGACAACATATGACTTCAAATAAGGTATGTAAGGAAGCATCATAAGTTAATAACTACTGATGATATACTACCAAACATGTGAATAGTGATCATTGTTTAAGGATTATCTAGCATGTGAGCCTATCATATAGTGAAAGCAAGTATCACAATACTGGTAACTTAGTGTAAACTAGGTTTAGCTAATTTAGAAATGGAAAGCCTAAGGGGAAGGTCATCACCTGTATGGTAGTGCTCTTGAACTTGGCCCAAGCCTTCTTGTGGTCCAAGGTTGCTTGAGGAATTTCCTAAAATTATGGTTCATATTTGTCAGGTATTTCCACCGATTGGATTAATAGATATATCACAATGAAATCCTATGGATGGTGCGGATATGCAACACATCATGAGGTGAAATTTACTGTACAGATGGACAGTTTGGATGAATCTCGTATATGGTGGAGTCCATATGTGACTAATGTGGGGGTGCATCTAACGGTTCAGATGACACTGACACCACCCATGTTGGTGCACACATGCCATGTTAGTCATCCTACTAGGGATTGACACCAAGACCTCTTATGCTTGGAATGAGGTATCTTCATCCTGTCTGTTAGTTGAGCCATAAATCTGAGTGATCACGGCCAGTGCTGGGCGTCCACAGGTGAATGATTTGGGGTTGTCCATTGATGGACGGCCAGGGATCCACGTCTTTTGAGGAGTGGATTTATGGTACATGTACTAGGGTGAGGGTTCCATCTTTAGGTAGACATATGAGTGGGGTGTTCAGTAAGGTGGGCCATGCTGACTTAGATGGTCCGGACTATAGGCAGATGGACGGCCTGGATTATCGTCTAAGGAAATGGTGTGGATGTAGTTACCTGTACGTGGGCTTTATGCGTGAGTTGATTCCAGATACATGTGGGGTGGGGGCCCAATCTGCTGATTAAATAGATGGGAGGCTTGGATTGCAGCAGAACTTGTGGTGGGCACCTACTTTCGGATCTGTTTGGACGGTGCAGGTGGGATTACATCAACGTAGGTCTCACACAGGGCCCACACATGTATTTAACATACTATATTAGTGCCACATGTCCCTGACATATATATAAATATTACATATCCATGCATTTGCTATATATTTAAATAATACATCAACATTACATGCGTGGCTTATTTAAATATTATATCTTTCATGCATCTGATACCATGTCACGTGGGTCCCACATGGGCCCTACTTCATGTGTCTAATGTTATATCAGTGCTATATGCACCTGCTACATATTTAAATATTTTATTAACGTCATGTGCATCTGGCATGTATATAGATATACATGCATCTGACGCCACATGCATCCACAGACTATATATGTTATCATGTTTTATAATAAAATATTATTTCATGTATTTTTCCTCTGTGCAGCAGCATTTAGTGCTGGACGATTTGGAACGTCCATTGGTGGACGGGTTGGGTGTAAAACATCTAGGTGGCCTACCGTGATCATCTGGTGGTGCAGCCCACACAGCTGGTGTAAGACCCGTGTCCTAGTCCGTACCGTTCCGTTGGCTTCCGCAGTCCTTCTGGTCAAATTCCTGCAACCTTCGCACCATATCCGATGTTTGCACGCGATCCTAAGCCAGGTCCCGCACACTGACGTCGGCTCGATTCGAAACTTGTATCATAGCGACCGCTTCGTCGCTGCGGTTCCAATGCCGTGACTTGCGCACCGAACCGATACCCAGGTTAGAAGATGTCGACCTGCGTTTATTCTGAAGAAACACCGCGCGTTACGGATTTCAAGGGAATCTCTACAATTAGTCCCATCAATCAACCATAAATGCATCCCTTACCCCAAGTACATCAACCCATTCCCTCTTTTTCAAAAGTCCACTCTCTTTCCACCTCACCATTCCTCTTTTTTCCATTTTCAACAACAACCATACTTCTTTTTCAAAATTTTCAACCCAACCCATCACCCATCCATATCACCTCTCTCTCTCTCTCTCATTTCTCAAATCTCCCAAGCAACTCAAGCCTCACACATCCAAGCTTCCCTCTCCCTCCCAAGTGTGGTCCACCTTCTCATTTTCCATCTACACCCTCTCATCTCTCATCCACACCAATAATCTTCCATCATCCACCATCCAAGGCAAAGGCAAGGAGCATTTGAGGCCAAGGGAGCAAGGAGGAGGCTTAAAGGTGGGTGATCCACCGTTGAAATCTTGATCTTTATGGCCCACTTATTGTGGGACCCATTTTGATGTATGTGATGTATCAATGGAGGGCCCATAGTGGCGGGGTCCCTCCTCTCTATCTCACCGTATATTTTTATCTCTCTCTCTCTCCTTCGTTGTAATGGTGTGGATCCCACTAATATGTGTTATATCTACCCCGTCCATCTACATCAGATGGTGTGGCCCACCCTATTGCAAGTGTTGATCCACACCATCCACTGTTTGGATGGGCCTAATGCATCTTTTATATATATATATATATGTATGTTATATCTTATATAATATATATATATATATAATATAATATAATATGTATTATATATACATATAATATAATATATATATATCATATGTATATATGTTGGTGGGCCACATCTACGTGGGACCCACCACAATAATATGTTTATGTATGCCGTCCAGCGTCCCTGGACGCTGGATGTTGGCAGACAGTGAAGTGTTAACTGGCATGGGTGTGTGCTTTAAAAAAAAAAGAGAAAGAAGTGGTGGGCCTCTCATGCAAGCCCCACCTTGATGTATAAGTCAAATCCAAGCCGTCCATCCTCTTTCTCAGATCATTTTAGGCGTTGAGCCAGAAGTTGAGATCAATCTGACAATCATACGGGCCATACCATGGGAAACGGTAATGTGTACCGTTAAAACCCGCTTTAATGTTTTTATTCGCCAAAAATATGTTACATATCGGGCTCGTTTGGATGGTCTTGAGATATGGAAGCTAATGAACGGGGTGGATTTCTCTGATCAGGGCCCCACCTGTGAAAAACCATGAGAAAACGGTATTTAAAAAAAATATTCAATGCAGCAGCAGCGCTGCTGCTGTCAGAAGATCGCAGGCAGCACGCCTGTGGCTGCTTGGGCGGGCGGACGGCCTGGCAGGGCCCTCGTGGCCCAACTGTGGGCCCCACCTTGATGCGTTCTGCCCATCAGCACCGTGCATTTGATGGGTCCCCACGGACCAACCATCCATCCCAAAAATCAGCCTTATAAGGAACTCATGTGGGCCACACCATTTAAAATCATGTGAAGACATGCCAAAACATATAAAATCACTTGGTGGGGCCTACCTGAGTTTTGGATGTTGCTGAAACTAGGTCTGGACCGTTAGCTAGGTGGGACTCACATATTGGGTGGGCTGGATTTGTGAACCACATTTTGGTGGGCCCCACGCTCACCCCAGGTCCAAGTGACCCCTGTCCGTTTGAATGGCAACAAACATCACTGTGGGCCCTACCCTCCTATGGTCCACGTGACCTTATGAATGGATTGAATGATAAATAAATAGTATAGTGGGCCCTAGGTTTGAGTGACCTTATGAACAACTTGGGGGTCATATAAACAGTGCAGTGGGCCCCAGACTAGTGGGCCCTACCCTGGACCATATGACTTTATGAACAGTTGGGTGGAAAATAAACATTATGTTGGGCCCTAGGCTAGGTGGAGAATAAACATTATGGTGAGTCCTAATTAGAACCCACCTATGTATGTATTGTAATCCACACCCTCCATTAGTGTGGGCTCCACCATGATGTATGTGTTTCATCCAACTGTCCAATCATTTTGAAAATAATTGAAGGCCCATTGTTGAGGCCCATCTTGATGTATTGGTGGTCCTTGTTAAGGCCTACCTTGATTTGTATAAAGCCCATATTATGAGGCCCATTGAGGCCCACCTTGATATAGATATGGGGCTTATGCTATGTAGCCCATTTGATGTATTTGGGTCCTTGGGTCGAGGCCCAATAAGATGTACAAAAGGCCCATCGCAATGTGTGATTCATGGAAGGCCATCCCTTGGGAGCAATGTTGGTTTGATGTCCACATTGTGAGGATAATGTTGGTTAAATGTCCGCATTACGACTCTCCCTAAGGCCCATTAATAGGCCCGTACCTGTAGTATATAGGCTGTCTAGGCCCATTTTCATTTTGATCAGAGCCCATCACCACATAACATGTATAGCATAGATCCATGATTCATGATCATACGCATCATATGCATGCCTGATATGAGAAGTGACTGATCATAACATATGCCTTCGGGCAGATCGTTATAGGCTCCCTGATAGTCAAGTCACCCCACATGAGTGCTCGGTACGCGCAGGATTGTTGCATGTTTGGTAGGGTGGTTCATGCACTTGCATTTGTGTGATCATGATTATTATATGTCCTAGCAACATCAGGACCATAGCCTCCATAGATTCATCATGGGTGGCTGGGTTGGATACCGAAAATGTTTAGTTCTAGCATACGGGCGCCATAGATGTCCCTGGGTGAAAATTCCTAAATCCGATGGTACCAGAGGATGACTCCAATGTCGATACTGAGTGGATATATGAGCGCACGAGGGCCGAATACCAGAAGGCCGCGTCTCTGTTCACTCCCCAAGTATAGGGTTGTGATGTAGTAATAAACTCGGTAAGACCGAGGTCGAATCCACAGGGACTGATACCTGTACGTTATCTGAAACCAAGTAGGACTAGAACTAGACTAAGATGTGATCTAAACAAAATAGAATTTTAAGGAATAATTGGGGAATAATTATCTAAAACTTTAAGGAATTCAGAGGAAGGAAACTAGGGATTCAGAGGATCCACTTGTAGAGATTAGGGAGATCTTATGCCTGCATCAAGGATTATGGAATCCAAACTGAACTTACTTGATCTGGTTTTTAAGAGATGAAAGGTATATGAATTAGAATGGATTCCATCACCACACCATGCCCAGGAGACAAAGTTAACAAAAGAATTAAACTAATTACCAACCAATCAACATGCCATGAAGGTCAAGAAGGGTACCATCATCCAACCATGCCTAAGAGACGATGGTGGACAGCAGGGCCTCCTGATGTCATAAACATCAAAGAGAAAAAGAAATATTCAAAGCCATTGCAAACCCATTGTAATTTTAGTCACAACAGACCATTAAAGGCTGAAACGAATATTCTTTTAATAATCAATACAAATCAACTTCAGTTCATGAATTTAAATGAAAAGCAGGAAATAATATCTCCCATCTCGCCACAAGCTTCACCTCTTAGCCCTAGCTAAGAGGATTAGCTACACATGAATGGGCTGATTAAAACAGCAAAATAAAAATAAAACAGGAAAAGAAAAGAACAAGAAGGAAAGAGAGAAAAAACCCAGCTTTTCCTCCCGTTCGAGCCGTCCGTCTCTTTCAATCCCAGCAGCCCTCTCTCCAAAATCTCTCCAGAAGCCGAAAGCAACTCCACGTTCAGCCGCCAATCGTCCAGCAGCCAATGTCTCTGCCTCCCACGTCCAGCCAAAAAGCCTCCACGGCAGCTCTGAATCCCCAAGTCCCTGCCAAGATCTCCCTTTCACGTTTCAGCCACCGCTCCTGTCCCAAACTCTCTTCTCTTTTCCTCCTTTCTCTGTGTTTCCTTTATATCCTGGTCCCCTGCGAATCAAAGACTTCATGCCCAAGTCTAAGTTGTAGCGTCGGGAGAGAAGGATAGTTATTTATGCAGCCGCGTTCGCGTTCGCAGTGAAAACGCAAAATATCTTGCGTTTGGGATGTATTTATGGCGCGATATCAAATTATCCGTCATTTCTGAGATCTTGGCTAGAATATTGGCCTTCTTGTGGACACATTGGACGGTATGGATCACTTAAATTATTGATGACCGTGGCCCACTATCCCCCGCAAATCTCGGACCCAACCGGACGCGGAAACAGGGCCTGCGGACGCTGGCTCGCTGTCGAAGTTGGTGGGGCCCACATAGATTTTGTTTTGGGAAATCCACTCCGTCCACTGTATTCTGCTCGAAAAACCAGGCGAAAATAACTATTTTTGGATCCAAATCGGTGTGGTCCATGGAAGAAATCAGCTGCAATAGTTGTAGGGCAGTCCATTTGTGACCATTGAAACCAACACGTGTGCGTGCATGAGTGCATAAAGTCAACATGGGTTTGGCTAAATCGAGCCCCTCTGCATGATAGACGGCTCAGATTGAGCATTTGGACCATGGTAATGGCCCACTGAGATCATCCGAAGTCTCTGTTTCATGAAAGAAACAGAGTTCTTCAAAATACGTCCCACGTCCCTGTGTTGCCATGCACTCTTAGTGCAAAAAGTGTACTATGTACACTGTATGATTATTATGAGAAATCCACACCAACCATCTTGTTCCTCATTTCATTTAAGCCGTGGGGGCCGAAGTTAAAGCGTATCTGGACAACGGGTGGGCCCCAAATCAGAATTTTATGGACTGATCTGTTAGTTCAGCCACTTTCACGAGGATCCAATGGCTGAAATTTGACGTGTACGGTTAGTTTTTGGTCTTCGAGCCATGTATAAAGTTTCGAGTCAAACAGATGATGGAAACCCAGTGATCTTGCATTCTGGCTGACTTTCAGGCCGCTTGAGCTTCAGTTTCTCAATTTTCGCGGATACCTGGCGTGTAATTCCGTCGATCTTGGTCCCTTGGAGTCCGTCCCTTGCCTTGGTGCATTCTGAACGTTAAATCCGTGCTTTTAGCATCCTTTTTCAGTCCATGCTCGTAAATACACCTTGCATCACAAACACGATTAAACCGATGCATTAAATAGTATCATGTCCATAAATTCAGGTAATAATTGGGTCTGATATGCAATATTTGACCCTCAACAGTCTCCCACTGTGTCGTAGTCGGTTGGAAAGGAGTGTGGCCTTACTCGCCTGAGGGTAGGGGGCAATACTAGGCTGAGTTTTACCAGCTCGCGAATGGGTCCACTATCGACGTGCCGGATAGGTATTGGCAGACTATTGGCCAGGTAGATAGTGAGGTTTCTTACGCTCACTTGGACTGTGCGGCTAGGAGAGCGACAGTGCCATTTGGAGTGTATTGAACCCCGGTGATTATCCAGAATGAGAACTGTACTGATATATGATGAGGATTGGCATGCTTGAGTTGCATCTCGCATCGCATGGCCGTGTTATGGCCGATGACATTCATATCTTGCACCGCATAGCCTTGGTATGGATGATTGCATTCATGTACTCATCACCATGATTCTGCATTACTCTGACCTTGCGTTCTGAGCACGCTTATATTGTGCACACACTTACACCACCCTCTAAGCTTTCTACAAGCTTATGCACGATTGATGCATGCAGGTGACGCCAGGACGCAGTCGCAGCCATAGTCTCGCCATAGTTGGAGCGTGCAGCAGAGCTTTTGGAGTTTTGTTTCTTTCGTTACATTGTATTTTCCCTTTCTGTCGCATTGTACTCAAAAGCTTTTGATCATAGTGGATTTTGTGGTGGTGTTCTTATGGTTATTGTTCGTGCGTTATGCTTTTGGTTATGCTCATTATGAATCAGACTGATGATTATAAATCCTCCTTGTAGTATCCTAGGATCAGAACCTGGTGAATGGATGCCGGGATCCAAGAATGGGGTTCTACGGAGGCTGTCGGCGTCGGATTCGACGATCGGGAATTCTGTGAGCCCGGTTTCCGAGTTTGGGGCGTGATAGCTGGAATTGGAAATGGATGGACGGCTTAGATGTAGTCCATATATGCCACATGTGTGGGAAGGATGCATGCACTCAGAGGTACTAATAATATAATTTAAAATCTTCATGCACGTATAGCTGCATGTACTTTAATATATATATATATATATATATATATATATTTTTTTTATTTTTTTAAAGGTAAGACGTCCAGGGCCTGAGGAATGGATGGACGGCTCTGGACATCCTGCATCATCAAGGTGGGGTGCACTTACGTGGCCTACTGATTGTGGTAGGGTGAGGCCCACCTGCATTTGGCAAGGCCTAGTTGCATTTGGTGAAGCCCATAGGCACTTTTTCCTTGGGTTGCAACATGTACTGGCAGATGTTAAACGGTCCCCCTGTTGCAGCTGCTTTGGGGGCCATTTTTGGCCCTATTTGGCAGCACAACCACGGCTCATCTTTGGTCGTGTTCTCGATCCTTATCAGTGCTCATCCAATAGCATGGTGGCTGCCACCTTCCCTGTTTAAAACGGCCTGAGATAGGGTCGTTTCCACCCTTATTTTCAGGCTGATATCAGCCCGCTGCTGTAGCTCGACAGAGCTGGTTTGAGGGCTGCCACTTCATTGGGTTTCAGCCACTATCTGAGGCCATTTTCATGTCATTGCTTGGCCCCAAAACAGGGCCCTACTTAGGCAGGTTTGGCCTTGAAATAATGCCTGAATGTAGGTTTCTTCCAGCTTCAAAATAGGGTCCGCCCTTCACTATGTGCATAGTTTCTGCTGACGGGTGCTTTTATACATGTGTGGTGAGGTGTGATGGAGCTTTAGTATGAGTTTATTTTAGAGTCTCCTAGAGAAGAAAAATAATGGAGGGAGAGGTCTTACCTTCCACGGTTGGGTCCGACCCGAACTTGGGTGGTCACGCACACACCCAACACCCTCAGCTTCTTCCTCCCTTCTCTCTCACTTTCCTTTCTCTTTTACCTCACAAGTGGTGTGGCTATGGCTCCACACTGACTCGGCTCAGTCCAGTTTTCACGGACTGAGTTGGGGCAGTGTGCTCCAGGCTCACCAAAATAGCCCTCTGTTTTACTCTCTCTCTCTCTCTCTATCTGTTTTCTCTCTTTCTTCTCTCTTCGACTCTTTCCTCTCTCAACTCTCTTTCTTTGTGAATTCTGAGGGGCTGAGCTCCCCATTTATAGGCAAGGGGATGGAGACCTCTGTTTTTCTTAAAACGGATAAATGCAGCTTGTAATTCCTCCCGTTTTGGCTATTTTTGCCCTGAGAGAGAGAGAGAGTTGGCTTTTGCACATTGGAAATCCAACCGACACAGCTCTCCCCATAACTTCAGCGGTCCGTTCACCTTCTGTTTATTCATGATAGAACGGACGGTCAGGGATCAATTCCCTTTGTTTATTTTCAAGGGGCCCACTAGTATGGTTTTCAGAAAATCCATTCCTTCCATCAGTTTTGTAAGGTGACGTTAGGCTAGCGACCACAATATGGGAAAATCCGAGATTTGGATGAGCCACACCACTAGTCAATGTGTGGTGCTAATTCTGTGAATTCTAATTTACGCCCGTTGTTACAACAAGCAGATTACTATCTGGTTGTTTAAAATAGATGAGGGTCCACCTGTGATGATCTTCTGGAAGATCTACTCCATTCACCGTCTTTGGCACGCCGTGCTAACCCATGGTCCGAAATTTGAAGTAGATCCGAATTTCAGGTGGGCTGCACGATCGGCTAATGTATCAAATGGTATTCACCATTAAACCCCGTGCACGTAAAATTTGAATGAATTGAGTTATTTTGTGTGAAGTCCACTTTACTACTTGTAGTTGTACGATCCACTCTGTTCATCGTGTTTAACATGCCCTGCTAGGATTAAGGTCCAAAAATGGGGCAAATCTGTTGATCGGGTGGGCCATACTATCCGATTAAGCATCAATGGTGGCATGTAGTGGCATTCACTATTTACGAACTCGCCATCCATTTCTCAACTGGCATCCGACGCCCGTTATGTCGAAATGTGCCGTCCGAATGTCTTGAAATTTGGCGAACATGTATTATTTTTCGTGCTCTTTCCTGTGATCCAATTTGGGTCCCGATCTCCCGAGGATGAATAAGATATTCTTTTAATGGCTAATATACTTTAAAATTCCAAAATAATATTTGTACTCCTCTGATTGACAAGTTACCAGGTAGTTTGGACTTAAACCTGAAGATCTTCATAATGACCGATTCATCCTGATATTCGGATGGCCCATTTGGCGGATCCAAACCTGATGGATGGTCATGTGACTTATTAAAAATAAGAAAGTTTTATGGTTAGCACTCTAACCATGCATATGGGTGGATGTATGGTCAGTTTTGTGAATGGGTGATCACAAAGTAGGTTTTCAGAGTGATCAGGGGTATAGGTCAATGGCGTTTTCATAATTTTTGTTGATCTGTGAGTTTTGGGAAATCTAATGGCTCCATATGGTTATAAGTATATTTCTAAGCAATTTTTACAAACGAACGTATATCTAAATCATTATGGATAGGGAGTTTCTTTGTTATTCCGTTCAAGGGAAAGTTCTTACATCAAATCACGTGACGAATGACCTTATTTTGAAATTAAATGGTCAGATGGCTTGATCTATAAATAGCGATCATTCCCAATGGATAGATTCGTGTCGGGGAATGGATGCAAGGTCAAGATAGCTAGGTTGGTGTCGTACATATGTACGTATCAAGTTAAACTTCATGGTAACACCCGAGGACTTTCAATACTTGGGTATTGAAAAGTTCGGGGTGTTACAGTTGTTGCCATAACCTTGCCTCTAGATCTTACTTTGTCAGTACATTTGAAGGCAACATATCTATAACCTTCATAGTTGTAGCAGTGGACAGCTTTAAGTTATTTAATAAGTTTACTCATACACTTCTCAACCATATTGGCCTTCTTACCACAAGTCTTTCCTTTACTAAATTTAAGAATTTTTTAAAATTTTCTAGACAATTCCTTTTCCTCATCCTCATCATCACTCTCACTTTCAAATTCATTTTTTTTATACCTATGTGATGACTAGCTTCTTCTTGCTAGAGGGGGTCTTAAAGTGTAGTTCGTATGTTTGTAGAAAACCTAAGTTTTTTTTTACTTTCATCTCATTTATGTTTCTACACTCTTCTATTGAGGTTACTTTGAGAGTGAATCTATGTAGAAGAGATCTAAATATTTTCCTATATATACATGCTTTTAGGAGTCTCTCACCTAAATTCTATATAGAGTTGCAAATATAATTCAATTTAAAATAAAACTCCAAAAATATTTCAGACTCTTTTATTTTAATATTTTCAAATTGAGTCATTAAGAGTTAAAGCTTTGAGTGTTTCACTGTATTAGTTCCCTCATGGATGCTTTTCAATATGTCCTCTGCTTCCTTACCCATTTCACATGTACATATGTATTTAAATTCATGAGAGGAAACTGTTAGACATAGGCCAGTGGGGCCCACTAGTGATCAATCACTAGTGGGTGGGTCCCATATGTTTAGGCTTCTTCTGGCCTCTTCCTTTCTGTTGATATTTCAAATTCGAAATTGAATTTGATTTTATATAGGAGATAGGGAGAAGACTGGATAATGTGGTCTCATCCCATCTCCTTCCTTTCCTATAAAAAAGGATGAGCTTTTCTCTCGTAAAAAGCATCAATCATAAGAAATATCGAGAGTATACAGAAAGATATAGTGTGCACAATAATCTGTCCATTTTGGCTTGTCCTTAGGACTATCTAATCCATAGATCGTGATCTAGGACCATCTATACCGTAGGATCAGAGGTGTGAATAGATCCATCTACTCTAGTAGTAGATATGCACGCTGTTGGAGTGTTAATCTTCTACTTTGTGAGGGTTCCATATCGTGTAGACCGTCAGATCTTGAGGGCTCACACTTCCATGCTTCCCAACAGTGGTATCAGAGCATTCAACGGCGAATCTCCAATTATTTTCATCTAAAAAGGTAAGTGGCCCCTTTTTTTTGGATTAAATTCCTAATCATCGCTTTTGTATGGTATCGGATCAGTGTGTGCACTGTGACTCTCGATGTGCACATATGCACCGAATTTGGGCCGATGCAGATGCATGTGTACAGTGAATAAGCATCATTATCTTGAAAATATTGTCATGTGAACGAAGCGCACCATCTATCTATATATTTTAATCTAATAATCTGGATTGCTTTTGTGGCGATTAGGATTTTCATCAGGGGAGTTATGTGATGCCAAGGCCTTCCCACATTGTACATTGTACACGTGTAATTATGGCCTTGTTTGGATTACCAAACAGTGTACACGTGGCATGTGGTGTACACATGGCAATCATTGTACATGTGGCAATTGGTATCAGAATCCACTTGTCATGTGTACAGTGATTAACGGTGGGACCCACTAGTCAGAATCCACAACCAATGTGTGGAGTGGATTGGCTGGTGTACATCATACCAGCTATATAGTTGCTGTACACGTGATTGGCTGGTGTACGTCACACCAACTATATATCTGCTGTGAGAAGCAATTGCTGATGTACATCACACCAGCTATATAGCCTTTATATTGAAGTTAGCAAGTTTTGTGGGATGTGTTGTTTCCAAACTGTCCATCCATTAAATGGGAGGCACTAGTAACATACTAAAAATTGGGCTGGGCCCCACTAATCAGGTTAACTGCACATGCTCATTTAATATAGACCTTTGCCAATGAGACATGCTTCCTGGTATGTGTTCAGCCCACTAGATAAGTGGCCGAGATCTCACACATTTCATGTGTTTGATACAAACCAGCCCTCTGGACTCTCATCAGTCATATATACCTTAGGCATTTTGTAGTGGGAACACACGATTGCTTTCAGATGAGTCATTTGATATTCTAGCAGTATGTTGAGGTTGATCTGCAGGTATTCAGAAATCATACATACACTTGACACATTAACAAAATTGAACTGTCCAAATGGTGGGACCCACTGGAATGTGCATAGGCTGTCATCTAAAGGGAAGATTGATTGAAATTAATCTAATCTATGATAAATGACCATTTGCTTGTTGGGTGGTGATCAACTGACTTTGTTCATTTTAACCATTCTTCACAAGATGCTGAGATGTAATTCAAAATAATGTCGCCTTGTCTTTGTTGTTTCTTGATGCCACATTAGACAACTTTCATCTTTTGCATGTAACCTCTCGTGTGTGTATGTGCCCCACCTTAACTAAGATCTTAAATGGTTCAGGCTAATGGGCTCTTAAATACAGCCTGAGCCTAACCCCATTTATTAATGAGCTTAGATTTTAGCCCTGATGTGCCCTCGTGCCTACTAGCTCAGATCAAACTCAGTCTAAAAATGAGCCAAACCAACCAATGGGCCAAGCAAGGTAAGGCCAGTCCATCTTGTTCAAATCTGGCTCAGATGGCTTGCTAACATCTCATTTACCACTTGAAGGATGCTATTTGCAGACAATCTACACATGCTAAAGCATCACACATGTAAAAGAACCAGGAAATTCATTAGGTGGGACCATCAACTCTGAGTAACTACCTGATCGGCTTATCAGGTGGGCCAATCATGTCTATTGATTGTGATCCACGGGCCAAAATATCACAAATAAAGTGGTCACCTAATTGGTTAAGTTATTGAATTCTCCTGTAATTAAGCTTATGCAATTTTTGTGTGGAATGTTCTTCTTTTTGCAAACTGTTAACCATATTTAGCGGAAATATGAATAGTGGAGATAAAATCTGCTTTGAGAATTAGTGATCTAGAGATCATCAGTGATCGAAACGATCATCAACCATGATGATCAATGTTGATGAAAGGATCCATCATCAATAATGATCATTAATGGTAATGATCAGATCTATCGCTAATAGACATGATCACTAGTAATGATAAAACTCTCTTTATGGCTATGCACTTCAAAATTTTTTTTTTGAATCTGATGATAATAATTATGTGTGATATAATTAAGCCTGATGTGATTAGATCTTAGCAATTTTTTCATTGGAATATAGAAAAATTAGTGTAGAATGCTCCCTATATATAAATAAGTTGTGTATAACCAGAGTGAGAGTTAATTCTCCTCCACCAAATGATGCATGTAACCTGTAATGGAAGGTTACACGTTATACAAATATAATTTTATAAAAGCATCAATTTCATCTTAAAAAGAGAACTTGATTGTTCTACATCGCCCATTCGGGTATGTGGACTTTCAGATCTCGTTAAGATGTGTTGATTACTTTTATACTTTGAAAATTTGTATAACACGTAGAAATGCTGATGATTAGTTTCAATACTTTAGATCATAGTTAAGTAGTGATACTTATCCAATGTAGAAATGACCACCAAAGCGTTAATTGCTGAAAGTTGAAAGGACAACATTTTGACAATAACAACTATGAAGACTAGTCTCGCGTGGTGCGAAGCCTTCTGGATGAGGACGACATATCGCACACACTTGATGAGGTTCAAGAGGAACCCATACTGGCTGAAAATTGAAATTTAAGCGAACATAGGGATGCAATGACCTGCTACAATAAGTGGCGTAAACAGAATCATTTAGGCCATAATGTCCTTATTAGCACAATGCACAAAGAACTCATACCTATGTATGAAGTGCATGGCACCGCTGAGGGAATCTAGGAAGCACTGATAAATTTCTATGAGCAGAAGTCAAATGCGAAAGTTCGGGCAATGGAATTAGAATTCCAGGAGTATAAGATATCAGTTGGCTACTGCATTAAAGATCATATCCGTAAGATGGAGTAAATGATAGGTGCCCTTAGGAATCTTGGGTGTAAATTGATTGAAAATCAAAAGATAATAGCAATGAACCATTCCTTGCCTGAATCTTAGGCCCCAACCAAAAGAATTCTGAACCATACTGATTCTATCATTACGTTCAAAGACTTTTGTGACCACTTAGTACGTGAGGTTGAAATGAATGCAATTCAGCCAGGTTCGGCCAAGACCTTTATAGCAGAGACCCATAAGCAAAAAACTAACCAAAAATAGTTCAAAGATCGCAAGAAGGTGAAAAAAATAACAAAGAACAAAAGTCCAGATCACCTCCTCCAAATCTCTAGGGGAATGGAAAGAAGAAGCAGAAAAAGACAAATATAGTCTGCTTTGTCTGTGAAAATTCTAGCCATTATGCTCGGCAGTGTACCCATAAAAAGACGGTAATTCTTAAGTCATTAGATACTTTGTATGTAGGCATTTGCTCTGAAATCCTTTCCGTTGATAATATATCTAACGAGCGAATTTTGGATTCAAGCTCAACAAAGCAGGTGGCATGGAGTTATCGAGGACTTGAGGAATTTCGGCCTGTATTTAAGGGAAATTACGAGGTGTATATAGGAAATAATGTTATCGAAGATGTACTAGGGATTGACGTTTCCTATCTCCGTATGCGGTTAGGGCAAACAATAATCCTCCGTGATACTCTTTATGCACCGGGGATACGTCAGAATTTAATTTCTATTTCTAGGTTATTATTTCATGATTTTTATATTTAATTTTCTGGGACGAGTTTTTTTGAGACTAAATAACCTCATCTTTGCATGAAAAAATTTAATTTCAGATTTATTTATTCTGGACATAGATACTGATAATGCACCTCTTGCTTTATCTGCTATGTTGAATGAAACTGTAATATCTGAATCTCAAAAATGGCACACAAGATTTGGTCATGTCGAAAAGTATCGTATGACAAGACTAGTACTTTTTGGTCTATTACACTCCTTATGCAAAGTTGATTTGCCATTTTGTGAACATTGTATGTTCAGGAAGACTTCGAAGAAACCATTTCCTAAAGCGGCTAAGTCCAAGGGCACACTAGAGATAATCCATTTAGATATCTATGGACCCTTCCATGTACATGTCAGAAGTGGATGTCAATACTTTATCACTTTCATTGACGATTACTCATGCTATGGATATGTGTATCTCATCTCACACAAATCTAAGGCTTTTGATTGTTTTCTTAAATATAAAGCTGAGCTGGAGAATTAGCTTGAGAAAAATATTAAAATCCTTCGATTTGATAGAGGTGGCGAGTATACATCTGAAATGTTTAAATCATATTGTAAAAATATTGGAATTGTTTGGCAGTACACAATAGCTTACACTCCACAATAAAATGGTGTTGGAGAGAGAAGGAATAGGACACTATTGGACATGGTTAGAACGATGATGGCACAAGCCAATCTCTCTACCACATTATGGGGAGATGCACTATTAACAGCCGTCTATGTCCTTAATAGAGTCTCATCTAAATTCATTCCTAAGACCCCATATGAGATGTGGTCTGAGAGGATTCCTTCTCTAGCCAACCTACGCCCTTAGGGATCTTCGGGATTTATTTTGCTACTTACTTTGTATAGAGGTAAACTTGATAGTAAAACCATTGAATGCGTGTTCATAAGGTACCCTATGCATTAAAAGGGATACGTTCTAGTCTATGAGGACCATGGACGATGGATTGAGATAGAATCACGGGACGTGACCTTCGTCGAAGATAGATACCCCAGTCGAATGTAGCAAAAGGTTCCAATAAATTTTTTTAAAATACCTAATATATCTAAGGAGAGTGGGAGTTCTACTTCTCAAGATGATGATGCTCGTATAGTTCGTCAGGACAATGAGAGGACATCTCAGCAGGCTTTTGAGTTACATCGAAGCGAAAGAGTATTGATTCCTCGAAGATACTTCGATATTGAGGGACAAACATTCTCTTGCATTGCGATTGATGATGATAAACCTGATTCGTATCAGGATGCATTATTATCTTCTAATTCGGCCGATTGGGTGAATGCGATGGACAAAGATCGCTTCCATAGAAAAAATAAAGTCTGGGAACTTGTTGATCTGCCTTCCAATTGCAAAGCAATAGGTAATAAATGAGTATTAAAGATCAAAAGAAAGGCAGATGGTATAGTGGAAAAGTATAAAATATGATTAATTGCTAAAGGTTTTACACAAAAAGAAGGCATTGATTACGAATAGACCTTTTCACCTGTTGTAAAGTTCTCCTCAATCCGGATGATCTTGTCTATTGTCACAAGTTTAAACTTATAGTTATATCAGATGGATGTAAAGACCGTATTCTTAAATGGTGACTTGGATAAAGAAATATACATGTAACAGCCCATGGGTTATGTAGAGAAAAAGCATCCACAGAAAATCTGTAAGTTGTTAAAATCTATCTATAGGCTGAAGCAATCTTCAAGACAGTGGTATATGAGGTTCCACTTAGCCATCACCACTTTTGGATTCATAATGAGTGAAAAAGATCGTTGTGTATACATGAAACGATCTGGAAGATCTTTTCTGATACTATTTCTATATGTAGACGATATCTTACCAGCTGGTAATGACATGCAATTGTTGATATTGACTAAAGATTGGCTATTTTCGAACTCTTAGATGAAAGACCTCACTGAAGCCAACTTTATTCTTGAGGTAAAAATCATCAGGGATCGCCTTAAGAAATTTTTAGGCTTGTTTCAAGCCACCTATATACAAAAGATCTCAGAGCGGTTCAGTATGGAAAATTCAAAAGCTATTAAAACCCCTATGGATAAAGCTACGAAGCTAGATAGAAAATCATGTCCCCAGACTGAAGCCGAGAAATTGGCTATGTCCTCAGTACCTTATGCAAGCACAGTAGAGAGCTTAATGTATGCTATGCTTTGCACTAGACTAGATATTAGCTATGCAGTTGGCATAGTCAGCCGCTATCAGAGTAACCCGGGACAGTCTCATTGGCAAGCCTCAAACGTATATTTCTCTATCTCAGAGGAACAAAAGACCTAATGTTGTTTTATGAAGGCACAAGCCTCGAGCTCAAAGGATATTCTAATGCTGCTTGGGGTAATGACGCTGACGAGGGAAAGTCTACTTTAGGATATATATTCTTGCTCGGAGGAGGAGCTACCTCATGGTTGAGTAAGAAACAAACATCCATAGCTCTTTCATCTATAGAGGCTGAGTACATTGCATGTTGTGCTGCAGTTCAGGAGTGTATATGGGTTCATAGATTTCTATTAGGTCTGAGTGTTGTACTAAGTGTTCATTAGCTTATATCGCTGAAGATAGACAATACTTCTGCCATGGACTTGGCAAAGGACCCTAAACACCACCAGAAGTCTAAGCATATTAAGATCAAGTATCATTACGTCCGTGATCAAGTGAGAGATAAGAAGGTTGCCCTGAACTACATTCCTACTAAGGAGATGATGGCTGATCCCATAGTGAAACCTATAGCCAGAGATCTATTTCAGGTTCACGTCAAACAGATGGGATTGAGGAAAGCTTGAGTGATGCACTTGTTTTGTAGTACCTTTGATCTTTTATTAATGAATAACACATTCCATTTATTCGATATTGAACACTAATATAAACTAGGTAAGTAGATCATCAACATTTACCTTGAGATCATGTAGGATTTATATTTTTGTTGGCAGGCCGGTCACCCACTCGCACTGGTTGACCAACCTTGAATGTACAAGAGAGGTACATTTGGAGTCATACTCATACATTAAGGTATGAACTTCTCTTTATTGTGAATAATAAAGGATGAGGATATGAGTGAGTCGTATCCACCAACAATCTTTTAAGATTGAAGATGAGACTGATAAAGTCGAATAACATAATCATACCATTCATTTTTCATGCGATCAATGTTATGGCCTGAATTTATAGCCATGTAATGAGGTTATGAGATGAGTCGTACCTCATGTAGAATTGAAAAGGCCGACCTATATGTCCTAGAGGGGGGGGGGGGGGGGGAATAGGACTATGCCAAATTTAAAAAATAACAACGGAATTTAAATAAATTAAATACAGATAACAATAGACAATCCCACAATGCTGAAATTAAATACAACCTCAAATGTATGACTATTGAGAGATTGATAGAGATGTTGTTCTAAGGACAACCTTACACCATAAAAACCAAGGGTTTATGACAGGACAACCTTACAAGAACTGTTTGTGTATCAAAACCTCAAACTGATACAAAGGAATAAAGAAATAAATAGCAAGGAATGAAATCTACACTATTACAACATTCCCACACTTGCAAAAAGAAATTACAACATTCTCTACAATGCAAAAAGGGAAATTACAATCATCCATAAAAGGAAATAAACAATCAATCCATAAGACCAGAAATTATAGTGGTTCGCTTGTGTGTACACCAACTGTTTAACAAAACAACTACACAACTACTCCACTCCTAATATCCTCACACAGTGGATATTAGCGTTCACTATGAAAATAGGTTTTTCCAAGTTCACCTAAAACCCTCACAATTATGTCTTTCAAGTGGACTTATACAATTCAAAAACCCCACACTCCAGGTTTTCTGGATCACCTCAAACAAACCAAAACAAAGAGATTTTTCTGGCACAATCTCAATGAAACCAAAATACAGAAATTTACAATAATTTAAAATACATGGACTCTTTTTAATGAACCCAGAAGAACCAGATCGGAGTAGAAGTTCAATGTCCAAACTCACTTATGAAATGGTTATAGGTTCTAAATTGATTTTAGATTTAAAGCACCTTGGGCTAGCTTGATTTGATTTTGATTCCAAGAAATGGGAGTACTTCAATCCCTCTTTCAAATAAAATTGGAATGCGAAAATTAAAAATTAAATGCAATGAAAGCTAATAAAAGAGAATATTAAATGAGCACAATATAGCTTAAAAAGATCACTAACTTATCTATCAGAGTGGTGTATTGATTTAGCTTTGATTGAATGAAAAACTCTGAAATTCGTGCTCTATTTATAGGTGAAGAAATCACATTCACAACTGGTCCTGAGGACACCACGACTGGTCGTAGGACTAATAGATTTTTAAAATTTTGAGCGCGATAAGATAAAACTGTTCCACAACTAGTTGTAGGCCCTTCATTACCGGTCAAGGGACCTCCACGACTGGTCGTGTGGAACCAGATTTAGTTGCTGGACTTTAAGTTAAGGCTGCAGGACTGGTCGAGAATGAGTCGAGCACTGTTCACATGACCGGTCGAGCAGTCTCCAGGACTGGATAAGGCTTAACAAAAAATTCTAAAAATTTGCAACAAACTTAGGACTGGTCGAGAAATTTCTTAGATTGGTCGAGCCAGTGCTAGGACTAGTCGAACAGAGTCCAATACTAGTCGAGAAATAGTCTATTCACTTATAAAATGATCTAATTGAATTATGTATTCAAAATGACCTACCCTATGGTCAATCTAGGGTTATTCATACCTTATACATGATGTATGAATCTTGAAACTTCTTTTCCTTTGGTTGATAGTCGATCTTTGAAGTTCACGAAGCTTGTGATCATTACACATGATGAAGCTTGAACTTGAAATATCTTGAATCTTGAGCATTGAACACCCACTTGATATTGAACTCGAATATGACCATGTAAACTTGCATTTCTTGAAGTAAAGATCTTTGTTCTTGAGTGATGCACAGTCTTCATTATGTAGATGAGCTACATAAGACACAAATTCCAAGAAAGGTTTTGACACTACAAAATTTGACAATATAGGAGCTAGAAACCACAACACTTACAATATCCCACTTTGACAAATTTGTGACAAAACATACTTCATAATAACATAAGCATTATACGTACGAAGAATCATGCATTATTAATATAAACTAGTTACAACCTGGTTAAAGAATCATGCACCAGTTATAAACAGGACAAAGCATTAAGATGCATAAATTCCATTAACAATACTCCCCCTTACTTAACTCCCCTTCACCATAATAGAATCAGTCACACTTAATTCATCCATAATCCACATCCATAAACAATCCACATGCCAATATACCAATATTACCACAATCACCATATATGAAGCATGCCAAAATTCTCCCCCTTTTTGTCACAATATAACAAAGGAAGGAATTAAGAAATAGAAGTGGAATTAGATAAAGAAGGAAAGATAAGAAGAGTATTGAGGAATAAATGATCAAAATAGTCAACATATAAAATCCATAAGCAAGTCATATTCAAACCAAGTTCAATCAAGTACTACCAAGTTAAGTCAAGTAAAAACCTCACAAGACTAAAGAAATCTTAGTATCATTAAAATTATTACAAACCAAGATTAGAAAATACTAATAAGATCCTAAAGACGGAGCAGGAATAGATAGATCAATCTGATGTAAACACTTATTAATGCGCTTCATATATTTGCACATATAAGCAAATTGCGAATCCTGGGTTACACGAATCTGAGCTACCTGTTCCTTAAGAGTATTCAACCTCTCAGCAAAATTAGAAGGCTGATAATCAGGGTCAGCCTCAGAATCTGATGCGATCTCATCAAAGATATCGTCCATGTTAATGTCATCTGGAGGCAAATCGCCTTCTTCTTCATTCACTGCTTCAGCTCCACCAACACCCACATTGACTTGACCATCATCTAACCTTGAATTCATTTTGTTTATATTTGAGTTGTTGAAAATAAGGTATTGAATAGGAGCCACTCCAACAGGCATAGCCAGTAACATATGGGTGGCCAATACAGTCATAAGCTATGCAAAAGGGATATCACTGTGTCCAAGATGGAGACAGAATTGTATAATGGAATGACAGATTAAAGAAGGAAGACATACATTGGTACGAAAAATGATGGAATGCAGAGTCTGAACTATGAAAGAGGTGAGTTCGATTTTGTTATAAGAACGTGGATACAGATTTAAAATAAATATCCTATGAATGACCTTGTATTTGGGTAACAAATACTTTAAAGCAAGCATATTCTCATTTTGACTCCATTACGCATTTATATTGCACAATGCTCTAGTAAGCATACGTTTTTCTGATTTAGATAGTTTAACTACTATAGTACTAATTGAAATACCTTTATCATTGACATGTATGTCCAATAGGCTAGAAATCAGATGGTTTAAATGGACCTTCTCTCGTTGCTATAACAAAAGTTAAATTTTCAATTGAAAAATTAGAAATACATGCATACATAGCTTGCGCAATAGACCGGTATGCCGGCCCACCCTAATGTAGAATGTTATCCCACCCTACAGATTGGAGAAGATGAAGGATTTCAAATGGAGCAAGATGTTCAACATGAACAGGTCGTTCAACTATTATATTGCGCAACCTTAAATCCTGCACATAGGAGGGATCATCTTTGGGTGACCGAAGGTGGCGCCTTATGATAGGTGTCGATCTAGATGTTGAAGGACCGCAAGAACTTTTCTTTTTCCCTCTACTTTCCATTTGCAACTAGGAAATCAAGGAATCAAAAGGTTGCAAAAGAAGTAGAGTGGGTTTTCTCAAAATCAGATTTTGGAGAAGAAAACCCCAAAAACTTCAAGGAATCAAGAAATAAATCACTTCAAAGATGAAAACGAAGTGATAGGAACTTAAATCTATAAGAAAAATGGAAATAACGCACTAACCTTGAAGAACAATGGAGATGGGTTCGACCGGTTGTGCTAGGACCCGTTGGAGAAGAAACCCAAATGAAGAAAAAATGGATTTTTCCTCCAAATAAAGGTCAAACCCATGCTACATGTTTGGTCGTGTACATGCTTGACCAGTCGTGTCATGACTGGTCGAGGATGTACTCGACTGGTCGTGCACAACTAAAAATGTGAATTTTTCATTAAATTTTAAAATTTAAACATTCAAACTAACAAGTATATACATTATAATATAGAAATGTATGAATAATCAATTCAAATTGCACATACCAAGATCAAATTTCAATATAGAAAACCTATTTTTGTTTAGCGGTTTCGTGAAAATGTCAGCAAGTTGAGTCTCGGTCGGAATGTATTCCAAAGTAATTGTCTTTTCTTCCACTAACTCACGAATGTAGTGATATCTAATGTCAATGTGCTTGGTTCGTGAATGCTGGATTGGATTTTTAGATATATTAATTGCACTGAAATTATCACAATATAAAACCATAGAGTCCTGTGCAATTCCGTAATCGCTTAACATTCTTTTCATCCATACAAGCTGAGTACATGCATTACCTGCTACAATGTATTTAGCCTAAGCGGTTGAAAGTGATACAGAACTTTGTTTCTTACTTTGCCAAGAAACCAAACCATTTCCAACATATAAACAACCACCACTGGTTGATTTCCTATCATCAACGTTACCATCCCAATCAGCATCAGTGTAACCAGCTAATTGAACACTAGTATCATGTGGATACCAAAGAACCACATTAGCTGAACTTGTGACTTATCACATAATCCGCTTAAAAATAATTAAATGTGACTCTTTAGGGTCAGATTAATATCTAGCGCAAATCCATACGCTAAATACAATATCAGGTTGACTCGCAGTTAAATATAGCAAACTACCTATCATACTGCGATACAATTTAGGATCCACTTTCTTACCTGTAGAGTCATTTGAGAGTTTTAGAGTCGTACTCAGAGGAGTATAAAAATTTTTTCCATTCTCAAATCTAAATTTTTTAACCAAGTTCAGAGCATATTTGGTTTGAGAAATAAAGAAACTATTAGGTTGCTGTCTAACTTGCAACCCTAGAAAATAATTCAATTCCCAACCATGCTCATTTTGAACTTAGATTTCATAAGATCTGTAAACTCAACAGTCATGTTAGCATAGGTAGATCCATAAATAATATCATCAACATAAATTTGTACTATTAAAAGGTGATCATTATGTTTCTTTACAAAAAAAGTCTTATCAACACTTCCCATTATAAAGTTATGACTTAGTAAAAACTTTGTCAACTTTTCATACCGTGCCCTGGGAGCTTGTTTTAAACTATAGAAAGCCTTTTTTAGGCGATAGACATGATCAACATTCTTAGGGTCTTTAAAACTCGTTGGTTGTTCAACATATACTTCTTCATGCAAATTGCCATTTAAAAAAGTACTCTTTACATCCATTTGATATATTTTGAACTTTCTAAAGTAAGCAATGTATATAAATAGTCTGATTGATTCAAGATGAACTACTGGGGCAAAGCTTTCATCATAATCAATGCCTTCAATTTGAGTGTACCCTTGTACAACCAGTTTAACCTTGTTTCTAATTATATTACCAAGTTTATCAGACTTATTGTAACGCCCAGAAATTCGGGGGTCGAGCATAACTCAGCTCCCGAGTTCCAAAACATCACTTATGCAACATAATTAATGAATGATGTATGTTGACTGTATTAGCACATAAACATGGGATAGATTAAGCCAAAACGCAGATATGATTCAGGGATAAGTGAATAAAGCAAGCGGAAGACTTATAGTAAAATATGTGTACAAGTGTAAGTCCCTGAATTACATATACAACCAGATCGTGTAAAAGTGTTATTTATCAAAATTATAAGTACAAGTTACATCATTTCAGTTCCCAAAATAGTAATCCCATAGATCCCGCGCAACAGACCGAGGCTCGCTAGAACCCGTCTGAAAACTGCATATAGGAGAAGGCAGCCTCGTCGTCATCCAGCTCCCGCTCTGCCTCAGACGTCGCATCCACATCTGCAACATCGGGGCCTAAGACGAGTCCGGTGGGTGTGTAACACCGCCAGAAACGTGGGAGTGAGTGATCAACTCAGTGGAACAATAAGGCACTGGTTAACATGCTATCAGTTCAATCAAACAGTAATGATAAAGCAGGACAATTAAATAAATCCTAAGTACTCTTATTAATGCAAGTATGAATGCGGTATGATGCGTGCCCTCACGCGTACACCCTCAGCGTCTTCATCTTACGTTACGCATGACATCGCCTCAAAGTGCGCCACATCTACAAAGCACATGCAAATGCGGTGCATGGATATGATTACCAAGTTGTTATTAGTCCAATTCATACAGCAGGATTGGGAAGCTAAGATACCTTCCTCATATCACCATCCAACAGTGATCCATACTAGGGTCGTCAATCCTAGACATCGCATACGATCATATAGTTGAGGTCGTAGCAAAGGGCTCGTCACCAATCAATGCACGCCTTTCATGCCCTTACTACCACAGATCGGCTCGTCACCTCCTTGCGGTATCCAGGCATGCTCGAGGTCACTACAAAGGGCTCGTCACCAATCAATGTAGGCCGACAGCACGAATATAGTGTCCCATACCACCATAATCGGCTCACGAGTTTAGTTGCTCACTGGTCACTACGGGGAGGCTCGTCACCCCAGCGTAGGCCGACAGCTCGACCACGGTGTCCCATACCACCATGTCCGGCTCATGAGTCTTAGCGGATCAGGTACCATGGTTATTAGGATTTCACTGGTAAGTTTGGTACCCTAGATTCAAGCAGTAGCGTCCATACATGGTTAACATACACTGGACAATCGGGTTATTTGACGAACTCGACTAGCACGAGCGCACGTTGAATTGAACGACATGGAGTGCGCAAACACTCCGCGTGGCCAAACCACTGCCGCCAACTCTAATACGACTCGGGTTCGTCTAATGCGTCTCACGTGGCGAAAGCAATCTCAACCACGACCAAAGGGTCAATTACCGATTTCCTGGACTAAGGCATAGTCCCAAACATCCTACACTACGACAGATATTCATATGGAATGTAAAACAGTAATGGAACAACCACTCAAATCATGGTGCATACACATCTGAAGAATATCAATTTAACATAAATGTAAGCATAGGAATGCTTGAATTTAAATAACTTGGAATGTAAATGCATAAAGGAAATCATGCGCATCCATAGAAGTATTGAGAATCACTTCTCAACGCCTGCATTTAGTGTAATCAGTTACACGTAGATCATTCATGCATTCCTACAAACACTTAGCATTCATGGAACAACATACATGACGCATGTTGAAATACATGCACTTAGACAATTCCTTTTATCAAGGAGTTGTCATACATGCATCTAGCATACATACATGACCAAAAATCATGGCAAACATAAGTGCGTATTTTATACGTATACGGTACTTTATAAATACACTTAGAATACACAAATCTCAATATAGCACATGTATATCGGAAAGCAATGTAAACATAACATTTGACATGTGAAATCTCATCCATAACAAGAATAAATCACTAAGCTGGGATTGAAAGCCTTGAAAACCATAACCTATACACTTAAAGTCCGCACCTTAAGCAAAGAAAGAACCGCCGAACTGATTTAGACGAGTTGTCTTCGTCCACGGCGCAAGAATACCCTAAAATAAGGATAGAAATGAGATACAACAACACCAAGTCTAATCTAAGCTCTAACACGGGTTAGGGTTAGGTTAACTTACCCCAAAAGAACTCAGAACCGTCAGAGGAACGATTCAAAGTGAAGATTAAAAGGTGAAGAAGAACAAGGAAGAATCAAGGTGATTCACCAATCAATCTCTCTCACTAACTCTCTCTTTTCCACTCTCTTTCCAAGCTAGGGTTAGAGAAAATTCGTATGGAAATGAGAGCTAGGGTTTAAGGACTATATATAGGCCTTAAAATGATGGAAATAACCCGGGTCAAGGTATACTTAGGTTATAACCAAAGTACGCCTTTCTCGATCCAACGAAGCACTTCGGTGGGCCTATAACCACGAAAGGTCGGACTTAAGCTCACCGACCATGGATCTAGGTCAGTGAGTTTTCGTACCGACCGGCTCTTGAGATCAGTAGTGGCGGACCACACTCAATTCAACGGTCACGGAATCTCGATCAGTCCACAAGCACTAGGATATGCATGGGCCAACCATCCTGATCGGAGGGTGAAATTGGGTCGAAATCCAACGGTGAGAATGCTTAAAATCGTCGCGCAAGCGACACGACTCAATTTCATAAAAGCTTATTAAATTCCAACCGTTCTCACACTCTTCACTCCGAACTCAACCAAATCGACCCGGAACATCGGATCGACTTGATTTTCGAGGTGAAGACCAAGCCCAACTCGGTGACAGTCCACCTAAGATCATCGCCATCGGACTTTCGACGCACGGTGCAGTCCGATCCGGATCTTCCAAAAATTCCCGAACAGCTGGATTTAGCGATGGATCCCGTTTTGGAGTAACGTAGCGCTCACTAATCTACAAGTTTAGAGCCATGCGATACAATTTAAAGTGATTGATGCGAATTTCACAAGCAATCAAGTAAAGCGCTAATTACCCCAAAACAACTACTTAAGGAAAGATTAGCACAAAAATTCCAAGGTCGTTACAATCTACCCCCTTAAAGAAAATTTCGTCCTCGAAATTCATACCTTCGTATAATCCTCGAGGATCAGAGGGTAGGTCTCCTGACCTCAGCTTCAGATTCCCAAGTAGCCTCTTCTACGCCATGATGCGACCATAACACCTTCACGAGAGGGATAACCTTGCTCCGCAGTACCTGCTCCTTTCTATATCCAGAATACGTGTCGGTTGCAGTACATAAGTGGCATCCTCACTTAAGTGCACTTGCTCCCAACTGATAATATGCGAAGGATCAGGAACGTACTTCTTCAGCATAGAAACGTGAAATACGTTATGCACGCCCGCAAGAGGTGTGGGCAAAGCAAGGCGGTAAGCTACCGCTCCCACTCGATCCGAACTTGAAATGGACCAATAAATCTCGGCGTCGGCTTCCCCTTCTTACCGAATCGCAAAACTCCCTTCATAGGAGAGACCTTGAGAAAAACATGATCTCCCACTACGAACTCAAGCGGTCGACGCCTCGTATCGGCATAACTCTTATGTCTGCTCTGTGCTGCTAGAAGTCGACGTCGAATGATGTCAACCTTCTCTGAAGTCACTGCACCAATTCGGGCCAAGCAAACTACACTCACCAATTTCTGCCCAACAATGTGGTGCTCTGCACGGGCGACCATACAACGCCTCGTAGGGAGCCATGCCGATACTCGCCTGGAAACTATTATTATACGCGAACTCTGCATACTGAAGACAATCATCCCAACTGTCTTTGAAATCCAAAACACAAGCTCGCAACATATCTTCCAGGACTTGATTCACGCGCTCTGTCTGCCCATCTGTTTGCGGATGAAACGCGGTGCTGAACTTCAGTTTCACACCCATTGCTTCCTGGATACGAGTCCAGAAGATAGATGTAAAACGCGTGTCTCTATCAGACACAATCTCCAGGGGAACTCCATGCAGACGCACTGGGGAACTCCATGCAGACGCACTATCTCCTTGATATACAACCTAGCCAACTCGTCTGCAGAGTAAGTAACTCTGATCTGTAAGAAATGCGCCGACTTCGTTAATCGATCGACGATCACCCAAATAGAGTCAAATCCCTTTCTCGTCCTCGACAACCCAGAAATAAAATCCATAGAGATGAAATCCCACTTTCATTCAGCTATGGGCATGGGCTGCAACAGCCCAGGAGGTCGGCGATGCTCTGCCTTGACCTGTTGGCACGTGAGACAACGAGAAACAAATTCAGTAATCTGGACCTTCATATTGTCCCACCAATAAGACCTCTTCATATCCTAATACATCTTCGTGCTACCTGGATGCATCGCAAGCTTAGAACTATGGGCTAACTCGAGAACCTCACGTCTCAAGTCAGGGATGTCAGGAATACATAACCGGCCACGAAAACGTAGGCCCCCATCAGAACTAACACTCCAGTCGGAGCTCTCATCTGTACCAACCCGCTGCCTTATCTTCATCAAAAGCTCATCATCTGCCTGAGCTGCAACGATCCTCTCGTCGATAACGGGCTGTACACGAATGTGTGCGATAACCTCATACGGCTCAACCACCGTAAGCTTCTGCTCAAAATCGCGCACGAACTCCAACATCTCCCACTCTGCTATCATCGGCGGAGCCGCAAACTCCAAAGCCTTCTTGCGACTCAACGCATCTGCCACAAGGTTCGCCTTACCAGGATGGTAAGAAACATCGAACTTGAAGTCCTTCAATGTTTCCATCCATCTGCTCTGCCTCATATTCAAATCACGCTGCGTGAATATATACTTATGTCTCTTGTGGTCGCAAAGAGCTCGAACTCCTCACCATAGAGGTAATGTCTCGAGCTTTAATGCGAAGATGACATCTGCCATCCAAGTCGTGCGTAGGGTAATTCTCTTCGTGTTTCCTTAAGTGGCGCGAAGCATAAGCAATCACCCTGTCATTCTGCATAAGGACACAACCCGGACAACGCGAGAGGCGTCGGTATATATAATATACTTAACCCCTTGCTCGCAATACTAGCACAGGGGCGGACGTCAACTTGTCCTTCGATTGAAAAGCTAACTCCGCTGCTCACTCCAAGCAAACTTCAAATCCTTCCGTGTCACTGCGACAACGGTCTGGCAATCTTCGAGAAGTCTTGAATGAGGCATCAATAATAGCCTGCAAGACCCAGAAAGCTCCTTATCTCAGTAATTGAACCAGGTTGCTTCCAATCCTGCACTACAGATACCTTGGCAAGATCGACAGCTATCCTGGACACCACATGTCCCAGGAACTTGACTTCCTCTTTCCAGAAATCACACTTCTTGAACTGTGCGAAAAGCCGATGCTCCCTAAGAGTACCCAAAACCGCTCTTAAGTGCTCCTCGTGCTCGCCGGCTCGCCGAATAAATCAAGATGTCATCAATAAATACAATGACGAATCGGAGCAGAAAGGCGAAATACCTGTTCATCGAGATCCATGAACACGGCCGGTGCGTTCGTCAGCGAACGACATCACAAGGAACTCATAATGGCCGGAACTAGTCCTGCGGTCTTCTGCACGTCTCCATCCTTGGCGCGCAACTGATGATACCTGCAGATCAACCTTCGAAAAGTACGTGCCCCCTTCAACTGATCAAACGGATCATCAATCCTGGGCAAGGGTACTTATTCTTCACGATTACCAGAAGTTCAACTGCGATAATCAATACACAATCGCAAGGAACCATCCTTCTTCTTCACAAACAAAACAGGTGCTCCCCAAGGAGACACACTGGGCCGAATAAAACCCAATTCTAGCAAACCATCTATCTGCTTCCTCAACTCCTCCATTTCACTCGGAGGCATCCGATAGGTGGGTAAAGAAATGGGCGCCACACCAGGCATAAGATCGATAGCAAAATCAATCTCACGCTGAGGAGGTAATCCAGGAATCGACTCAAACACATCTTCAAACTCCTGAACTACCGGCGTACTAACCAACGCCGACTCGGCCGAACTCTCCAACAGAGAAGAATAAAAATCAATACGAATAAGGTAACTGACCTGAACTGGGAAAGTAACAATCTCGCCCTCAGGTCCATGGATCGTCACTGATCTCGCTTCACAATCAATCTCAGCTCGCATCCTCGTGAGCCAATCCATACCCATAATAACATCGTAGTGATAAAGCGGTGCGACTAGCAAATCAACACGGATCGATCCACTTCCATGATCAATCACAGCACAACTCCAAAAACAAACAACATGCATTCCATTAACCAAAATCGTCGCAATACAAGTAGTGCAGCAATACATGAATCACGACTAGGAAAGCATGAAAACAACAACATCTAACACTACAAACAACCACAACTACTACAACCACTAACAGCTACCACACTACAACAACTCCAACTACAAGCCAACAACGGCTACACACAGAAAGAAACACCAAACAAAGCAAAGACAGCCACGACGATGCTACTCGTCGGAGTCAGGAGACGGAGGCGGAGCACCCCTATCCTGCAAGCAACACAGGATAGACTTCAAAGTCCGGGAAATCTTCTTGAACTTGTGCTTAACCAAGCCTCGAAGATCCACCATCTCCTGGCGTAAAGCAGCTTGCCCTTCTTCAAGCCGTGTAAGACGAGCATCTCTGGCAACCTGCTCTGCGCCCTGCTCTGGCACCACAGGAGGAGAGCGATCACTCGAATCCTGTGCCTCAATCTCTTCCTCGTCTTGCTCTGCTTCTTCCTCAGACTCCGCACCACCTTCAGCATAACTCTCATCATCACCACTCTCAGACCCGGCCTCACCCTCAGAGGCAAGCCGACCAGAACCAACCTCCATCAGCTTAAGGGTCCTCAAGTTGATATAGCGAACAGGGACCGGCTTCTCAGCTCCAAGCCTATAGCCAAACTCATGTGCGATCTTGCAAATGAGGCGGCCAAAGGGAAGAGACTCGGTCCGTCTACTCGAACGAGCGATGAGAATAATCTGACGCAGGACGTACGTCGGCACACACAACTTCGCATCCTGCCCCACCTGATATAGAAAATCTACCATCAGGCGCGTACACTCGCTGCGGTTGCTCCACCTGGGATACACATTGAACGTAAAGATGTGGTGAAGCAAACGGAAGTCGTCCGTCATGAAAGAAGCCAGAAGACTCCTATTCGGCTGCCATTCGACCAGACGACCACACAAGGATCGGGTGCGACGATTCCTCTCGCGCACACTGTCCACATTCTTCTCGCTGGCATGCACTTCCCCAAGTGGCACCTTCAAGAGTCGGGATATCAAAGCAACATTGACAATTCCAACTCGACCGCTACCACAGGGAATCTTGAACTGCAGAGGATCCAGCGAAGGCTCCAGAATGTTGGCATAGAAGGCCCGAACAGTGCTAGCATTCGCGCGATACTCGCCTTCGAACAAGGGACCCCAACCAGCCCCTTCTAGGCGCTCCAACAAGAAGAACTCTCCAAAGAGCCGCGGATCAACATGAGCCTAAAAAAGGACTCTACGCCCCTCATAGACTCCATGCGACAATTCCGCCAACAAGGTCCTACTGACAGGAGCTCGAGGATCGAGGTCCCGCTTCGTCTGGAACTCGCGCGTGGCGGACGTGCTAGCAGCGGCACCTCTCGGCCTCCGTGCACGGGTTGGGCGGCTCGGCCCGGCTTCATCCACGGGCGCCCTCTTCTTCCCCATCAAGGAAAGAAGGGAAGAAATGGAAAAGATGGCCGTCACAATCTCAAAGAGGGCCATGAGAAATGAGAGAAAGAGAGAAATAGGAAGATGGTGAAGCTTCCACACAACTATGAGCCAAAAAGGGAATGAAATGGCTCAAATGAGAGGGAAAGATGGAGAAATCAGCGATGGAATGGAAGATTTAAGAATGGGGTGATGGGTTTGCACGAAAATGGAAGGAAGATGAAGATTTGGGAGAGATTTGAGAGAGTTTGGAGAGGTTGTTGAAGAAAAGGAGAGCTTGGAAGAGGGTTTTGTAAAGGAAATAGGTAAAAGGAGTGGTTTTAAAGTGAAAACCGTGGAGGGGTGGGCCACACAAGCCTCATGGACGATCGGCCCGCGTCGGCCCGGCCCGCCTGGCCCGCCGACCGGCGATCCCTCCCCGAACCGGCGATGGCATCGCCGGTCTCTGGACATATCGGCGATGCCTCGCCGATTTGGCGAGGTCCTCCTGGTCCTCCTTGGTCCAAATGATGTGGTTCCCCCCCTGGGTCCCACAGAAAATGCCCCGATTGGCCCCTTGTGTAAATTGAAGCTTATCGGGTCATTCTGACAGAAATCTGATACAAACAGCGATTTCTGGAAGGTTTAAAAATGAATAATGGGAAGGTAGACCATCTAAACTCATTAATAGAGGGTCTAGAACAGGTTTCGGGTCGCTGTGTGTGATCAGGTAAGGGTACAGACTCGATCTCGGCAAAGGTTTTCAGGAAACTTTCGCCGATAGAAACTACGGAGCACAAACACAAAGCGATGATAGACCCGCACCCAATTACACTATAGTGGCGACAACGTGCGGTGTGTGACCATAACCCAGGTCCGGGTTAATCCAGATCATGCTCTGATACCAACTTGTAACGCCCTGAAATTCGGGGGTCGAGCATAACTCAGCTCCCGAGTTCCAAAACATCACTTATGCAACATAATTAATGAATGATGTATGTTGACTGTATTAGCACATAAACATGGGATAGATTAAGCCAAAACGCAGATATGATTCAGGGATAAGTGAATAAAGCAAGCGGAAGACTTATAGTAAAATATGTGTACAAGTGTAAGTCCCTGAATTACATATACAACCAGATCGTGTAAAAGTGTTATTTATCAAAATTATAAGTACAAGTTACATCATTTCAGTTCCCAAAATAGTAATCCCATAGATCCGCGCAACAGACCGAGGCTCGCTAGAACCCGTCCAAACTGCATATAGGAGAAGGCGGCCTCGTCGTCATCCAGCTCGCTCTGCCTCAGGCGTCGCATCCACATCTGCAACATCGGGGCCTAAGAGAGTCCGGTGGGTGTGTAACACCGCCCGAAACGTGGGAGTGAGTGATCAACTCGGTGGAACAATAAGGCCTTGGTTAACATGTTTCAGTTCAATCAAACAATAATGATAAAGCAAGACAATTAAATAAATCCTAAGTACTCTTATTAATGCAAGTATGAATGCGGTATGATGCGTGCCCTCACGCGTACACCCTCGGCGTCTTCATCTTACGTTACGCATGACATCGCCTCACAGTGCGCCACATCTACTTAGCTCATGCAAATGCGGTTGATGGATATGATTTCAAAGTTTTTATTTGTCCAATTCATACAGCTTGATTGGGAAGCTAAGATACCTTCCTCATATCACCATCCAACAGTGATCCATACTAGGGTCGTCAATCCTAGACATCGCATACGATCATATAGTTGAGGTCGTAGCAAAGGGCTCGTCACCAATCAATGCACGCCTTTCATGCCCTTACTACCACAGATCGGCTCGTCACCTCCTTGCGGTATCCAGGCATGCTCGAGATCACTACAAAGGGCTCGTCACCAATCAATGTAGGCCGACAAAGACGAATATAGTGTCCCATACCACCATAATCGGCTCACGAGTTTAGTTGCTCACTTTGGTCACTACGGGAGGCTCGTCACCCAGCGTAGGCCGACAGCTCGACCACGGTGTCCCATACCACCATGTCCGGCTCATGAGTCTTAGCGGATCAGGTACCATGGTTATTAGGATTTCACTGGTAAGTTTGGTACCCTAGATTCAAGCAGTAGCGTCCATACATGGTTAACATACACTGGACAATCGGGTTATTTGACGAACTCGACTAGCACGAGCGCACGTTGAATTGAACGACATGGAGTGCGCAAACACTCCGCGTGGCCAAACCACTGCCGCCAACTCTAATACGACTCGGGTTCGTCTAATGCGTCTCACGTGGCGAAAGCAATCTCAACCACGACCAAAGGGTCAATTACCGATTTCCTGGACTAAGGCATAGTCCCAAACATCCTACACTACGACAGATGTTCATATGGAATGTAAAACAGTAATGGAACAACCACTCAAATCATGGTGCATACACATCTGAAGAATATCAATTTAACATAAATGTAAGCATAGGAATGCTTGAATTTAAATAACTTGGAATGTAAATGCATAAGGGAAATCATGCGCATCCATAGAAGTATTAAGAATCACTTCTCAACGCCTGCATTTAGTGTAATCAGTTACACGTAGATCATTCATGCATTCCTACAAACACTTAGCATTCATGGAACAACATACATGACGCATGTTGAAATACATGCACTTAGACAATTCCTTTTATCAAGGAGTTGTCATACATGCATCTAGCATACATACATGACCAAAAATCATGGCAAACATAAGTGCGTATTTTATACGTATACGGTACTTTATAAATACACTTAGAATACACAAATCTCAATATAGCACATGTATATCAGGAAAGCAATGTAAACATAACATTTGACATGTGAAATCTCATCCATAACAAGAATAAATCACTAACTGGGATTGAAAGCCTTGAAAACCATAACCTATACACTTAAAGTCCGCACCTTAAGCAAAGAAAGAACCGCCGAACTGATTTAGACGAGTTGTCTTCGTCAACGGCGCAAGAATACCCTAAAATAAGGATAGAAATGAGATACAACAACACCAAGTCTAATCTAAGCTCTAACACAGGTTAGGGTTAGGTTAACTTACCCCAAAAGAACTCAGAATCGTCAGAGGAACGATTCAAAGTGAAGATTCAAAGGTGAAGAAGAACAAGGAAGAATCAAGGTGATTCACCAATCAATCTCTCTCACTAACTCTCTCTTTTCCACTCTCTTTCCAAGCTAGGGTTAGAGAAAATTCGTATGGAAATGAGAGCTAGGGTTTAAGGACTATATATAGGCCTTAAAATGATGGAAATAACCCCAGGGTCAAGGTATACTTAGGTTATAACCAAAGTACGCCTTTCTCGATCCAACGAAGCACTTCTGGTGGGCCTATAACCACGAAAGGTCGGACTTAAGCTCACTGACCATGGATCTAGGTCAGGCTGAGTTTTCGTACCGACCGGCTCTTCAGATCAGCCGTGGCGGACCACACTCAATTCAACGGTCACGGAATCTCGATCAGGTCCACAAGCACTAGGATATGCCTGGGCCAACCATCCTGATCAGAGGGTGAACTTGGGTCAGAAACCAACGGTCAGAATGCTTAAAATCGTCGCGCAAGCGACACGACTCAGATTTCATAAAAAGCTTATTAAATTCCAACCGTTCTCACACTCTTCACTCCGAACTCAACCAAATCGACCCAGAACATCAGATCGACTTGATTTTCGAGGTGAAGACCAAGCCCAACTCAGTGACCGCAACAGCCTAAGATCATCGCCATCGGACTTTCGACGCGCGGTCTAGGTCCGATCCAGATCTTCCAAAAATTCTCCAGAACAACTGGATTTAGCGATGGATCCCAGATTTCAGAGTAACGTAGCGCTCACTAATCTACAAGTTTAGAGCCATGCAGATACAATTTAAAGTGATTGATGCGAATTTCACAAGCAATCAAGTAAAGCGCTAATTACCCCAAAACAACTACTTAAGGAAAGATTAGCACAAAAATTCCAAGGTCGTTACACTTATTTTTGAAAATTCACTTAGTTCCGATAATATGTTTATCTTTTGGCCTAGGAACTAAGTACCAAACATCATTTCTAACAAATTGATTAAGCTTTTCTTAGATAGCAACTATCTAGTTTTTGTCAGTAAGAGCTTCTTTTACATTAGCTGGTTCTATTTGAGATGTAAAGCACACATAGTTACACACATCTTCTAGTTGTCTACGAGTACGTACACTAGTGAGAAGGTTTCCAAGAATTTGATTAGTTGGATGGTCTTTGACAATTCTCAGTTCAGAGTTATTTTGACTTGATGAAGAATATGATTTATCAATCAAAAGTACTTCATCATTATCTGAACTTGAAATAGGTGTATTCAAGTGATCATCAATAACCACATTAATGGATTCTTGAATTACACCGGTTCTCATATTAAGAACCCGATATGCTCGACTATTCAGAGCATACTCTAAAAATACCCCTTTATCACTTTTGGTGTCAAACTTACCCAGATTTTATCGGTCACGTAAAATGTAGCACTTGCTGCCAAAAACTCGAAAGTATTTGACAGTAGGCTTCTTATCAAACCACATTTCACATGTTGTTTTACCGTTTGATTTTCTAGTATAAACACGGTTAATTATATAACATGCAGTATTTATGGCTTCAGCCTAAAGATTTTTAGGAAGTTTCATGCTGTTTAATATTACATTTGCCATTTCTTGAAGTTCTCTATTTTTTCTTTCTACTATACCATTTTTTTATGGTGTTTTGGGAGCAGAGAATTCATGTGATATTCTCTGATCACTACAAAACTTCTCAAAATCGCTATTCTCAGATTCTGATCCATGATCACTATGGATCTTACAGACTTGAGTCTCTTTTTCAGTTTGGATATGTCTAAGTACCCTTTTAACTTCATCGAGAGTTTTTGATTTGTCTCTTAAGAAGACTACCCAAGTACATCTGGTAAAGTCACCTCAACTCTCCATTCTAGTTAGCCCAATAAGATCCATATAGAGGGGTTCGAGTGGTTTAGATGTGGCATTGGAGTCCACCTTTTTGTGAGAACTCCTAGTTTGCTTGCCAATCTGGCATTCGCTATATATTTTATCTATTTTTTATATTTTAGGTAAGCCTCTTACTAACTCTCTTTTGCTCAATCTATACAAGTTACGGTAGTGTACACGTCCAAGGTGTTTATGCCATAACTCGGTCTCATTGGTATGGGCCATGTAACACGATAAATTAGATGAGCTAGAGTCACTTACAATATAGCAGTTTTTAGAAGTTCTGCGACCAGTTAATATTACAAAACCATTTTTATTTAAAATTTCACACCCTAGGTTAGAAAATTTTACACTATGATTTTTATCACATATTTGAAAAATCCTTAATAAGATGTATTTTAAACCTTCTACGTAGAAAATATTCTAAATAAAGGGAGGTTAGAAAGTTGAACCGTACCTTGGCCAATAATCTTGCAGTTGCCACCATCACCAAATGTGACTGAACCATCAGTCATGTCTTTAAGATTGGTGAACATACCTTTATCACTAGTCATGTTCCTGGAGCATCCACTGTCTAAGTACCACTTTGAATGGCTTGAAGCTTTGAAAGCCATGTGGGCAACCAAGCAAGTAACCTTATGAACCCATTTCATAACAATTTTGGGTTTATGAGTATAGTTGGTCTTCTTATGTTTATAGTTGTTATAAGATCGGCCCATTGAGTTAGATTTTAAGAGCTCCTTAAGTAAATCAACAATTTTCTCAACTAAAGGATTACGATTCTGATTTTTATAATTGATATGACTACTTTTAGGTTTTGAGGACTGAAAAGTTTTAGCATTTTTAGAATAATTTTGATTTGAAATTTTCCCTTTTGAGTTTGAAGACTCTCCTTTTACAAACTTAGGAGGAATATTCTTATATTTGGGAGGAATATTTTTATCGTACCCCAAACCAGATCGGTCGCCACATTTTTTGAATCTGGATAATAGTTATTCTAACTTAGGATCACCTTGGGCATACCTCCATGTGTCTTTTAAACTCAAAAGTGAAGAGACTTTATGTTTTAGTTTTTCATTTTCAGATTTAAAATTTTTAACAAGGGAGGTTCTAAAATCTAAATCGCATTTAGTTTTTTTAAAACAATCTAAAATGTGGGATTTTTCTAAAACAAGAGTGTTAAAATTTTCTTTATGTTTCGAAAACTTTTCTTTGTAAAGTTTTAGTTTTACTGCAATTTTACAACTTTCCTTGTATAGGGCATTGTAAGCATCTTGAAGATCTTTCTTCATTTTCATGATCACTATTCAGATTTTCTTCACTAGTTAAATCATCATTATCTGAAAATGTGAACTTGGTTAGAGTCATAAGGGCTTTAACTTCATTACCTGACTTGGTTTCAAAATCTTTTCATTCAGAAGAGGCTTCAGTGCCAGAAGATTCATCCCAAGTAGCCAACATACCTTTCTTTTTAGGTTTGTCATTTTTAGCACACTTGTTTGCTAAATGCCCATATTCATGGCAGTTGTAACATTGACCATATTTTAAAGATTTTCAAGTTTTAGATTTAGATCTTTTCTTATCATTAGATTTTTGAAAATCAACCCTATTTTTACTTTTGAAAATCTTATAAAAATTTTTAGCTAAAAGGGCCATATTATCTTTAGAATTTTCTAAATCAGAATTACTATTTTCTTGGGAAAGACATTTAGAAGATTTAAGGGTGATGTATTTACCTTTAGGAGCTTTAAAGTTTAACTCATAGGTCTGTAATGACCCAACTAATTCTTCTACCCTCATATTATCCATATCATGAAGTTCCTGGATCACAGTCACCTTTGAATTGAACCATTCAGGTAGTGAGTGTAGTATTTCTGCATAGACTTTACTTTCTGGGATTTTATCACTAAGACCTCACATAGAGTTGACAATGTCATTCAATTTAGTATAAAAGTCCATGAAAGTTTCACTTTCCTCCATACATAGTTCCTCAAATTTTGTTGTGAGGATTTGGCTTTAGATTTCTTAACAATTGTTGTTCTCTCATGTGTCATTTCTAAAATATCCTAGGCTTGCTTTGCAGTATCACATGATATAATTCTTTTGAATTCATCCGGTGATGGTGTGCAAGTTATGACATTTAAAGCCTTTGTATTGGCACTACTCTCATTTTTTTGAAGAGTGGTCTAAGTAAAATAAGGTGTGACTTTCATTGATTTGGATCCATCGATACCAGTTAGTTCAGTGGTAGGAGGGGTCCATTCTGTCACTGTGGCTTGCAACATGCTCTCATCAATGGATTTTAGAAAAATCCCCATTCTAGCTATCTAATAGGCATAATTGGAGCCATCAAATGGTGGAGTCCTAGTGACTAAGAGACTATCAAAATTTGACATGTCAAATAGCCTAGATCGATTAGCTCAGGAAATAAATCCAATAAGAATAATAAAAAGCGAGCTATTAGGCTTTGATATCACTTGAAAAGGCCGAGTTAGGGGGGGGGGGGGGGGTGAATAGGACTATGCGAAATTAAAAAAATAACAATAAAATTTAAATAAATTAAATATAGATAGCAATAGAAAATTTCACAATGTTAAAATTAAATACAACCTCAAATGTACGAGTATTGAGAGATTGATACAGATGTTATTCTAAGGACAACCTTACACCATAAAAACTAAGGGTTTATGGTAGGATAACCTTACTAGAATGGTTTGTGCATTAAAAACTCAAACTAATACAGAGGAATAAAGAAATAAATAGCAATGAATAAAATTTATGCTATTACAACATTCTCACACTTGTATAAAAGAAATTACAACATTCTCCACAATGCAAAAAGGAAAATTACAATCATCCCCAAAAGGAAATAAATAATTAATCCACAAGACCAGAAATTATAGTGGTTCGCTTGTGCGTACACTAACTGTTTAGCAAAACAGCCACATAACTACTCCAGTCCTAATATCCTCACACAGTGGATATTAGCGTTTATTATGACAATAGGTTTTTCCTGGTTCACCTAAAACCCTCACAATTATGTCTTTCAAGTGGGCTTACACAATTCAAAAACCCCACACTCTAAGTTTTCTGGATTACCTCAGATAAACGAAAATAGAGAGATTTTTCTGGCACAATCTCAATGAAACCAAAATACAAAAATTTACAATAATGTAAAATACCTGGATATTCTCTTTTTGATGAAGCCCAGAAGAACCAGATCGGAGTAGAAGTTTAATGTCCAAACTCACTTATGAAATGGTTTTAGGTTTTAAATTGATTTTAAATTTAAAGCACCTTAGGCTAGGTTTATTTGATTTTGATTCTAAGAAATGGGAATACTTCAATCCCTCTTTCAAATAAAATTGGAATGCGAAAATTTAAAATCAAATGCACAGAAAGCTAATAAAAGAGAATATTAAATGAGCACAATATAGCTTTAAAAGATCACTAACTTATCTATCAGAGTGGCGTATTGATTTAGTTTTCATTGAATGAAAAACTTTAAAATTCGTGCTCTATTTATAGGTGAAGAAATCATATTCACGACTGGTCCTGAGGACACCACGGTTGGTCATAAGACTAACAAATTTTTAAAAATTTGAGCGCGATAAGATAAAGCCGTTCCACGACTAGTCGTAGGACCTTCACGACCGGTCGAGAGACCTCCATAACTAGTCGTGTGGAACCAGATTTAGTTGCTAGACTTTGAGTCAAGGCTGCAAGATTGGTCAAGAACAAGTCGAGCACTGTTCATACGACCGATCGAGCAGTCTCCAGGACTGGTCGAGGCTTAACAAAAAATTTTAAACATTTGCAACAAACTTAGGACTGGTCGAGGAATTTCTTAGACTGGTCGAGCCAGTGCTAGGATTAGTCGAACGGAGTCCAGGATTAGTCGAGAAGCAGTCTATTCGCTTATAAAATGATCTAATTGAATTATGTATTAAAAATGACCTACCCTAAGGTCAATCTAGGGTTATTCATATTTTATACATGATGTATGAACATTGAAACTTCTTTTCCTTCTGTTGATAGTCGATCTTTGAAGTTCACGAAGCTTGTGATCATTATACATGATGAAGCTTAAACTTGAAACTTTTTGAAGCTTCAACTTAAAGTATATTGAAACTTGAATTTGCAACTTTAAGAAGCTTGAACTTGAAATATCTTAAATCTTGAGCACTGAACACACACTTGATGTTGAACTTGAATATGACCATGTAAACTTGCATTTCTTGAAGTAAAGACCTTTGTTCTTGAGTGATGCACAGTCTTCATTATGTAGATGAGCTACACAAGACAGATTCCAAGAGAGGTTTTGATACTACAAAATTTGACAATATAGGAGATAGAAACCATAGCGCTTACAAGAATGATATGCGTATTGTAGACCCAACATTCACTTAATATTGTCTACTTTACGATGTTGATTGTAGCCATATGCTAGGACCTTTTACCTATAGATTGCTTTGATTCGATCTAATCATTGCAGCGTGTGAGTAGCCAGTCTCGTAGGTGACTCTTTGTATCCTTAGATACCCTCCTCTTGTGTATATGAGGATAAGATTGAGTGTCGCTACTTTAGTATACTATGACAAAAGGTCCTTGATTGGCCAGACTCAGTTATGCTAGGAAAGCGGTTTGATTAATTCCAAATTACACATCTACGTGAGGAAGATCACGTGACAGCTACGCCAAGTTTCTAGAACTGTAAATACGTACTTGAAGACTTATTCATCGGCAGTATCGAGTTGTTTTTAATAGAATTTTACAAATAATATTTTTTCTTAAAAACATATATATATATATATATATATATATATATATATAAGTATTGCTTTAAATCGATTTTAGTCAAAGTTTGTGAAAAATCAAGTTTTCAGAATAACTCGATAAGTTGGATATGTGCGTATGTTGGCTGAGTACTCTAGATCGAGAGTTAACTCTATCCGGTGTGGTCATGCAGACTAGGATAGGCATTACAAAGCTTGGGTTATTGAATATTAGTTAGGTGGTCATTTAGTACTTAAACACATGTGAGAAGATAATGGTGATCCAGCTAGTCCCATGCCTCTAATTCTTTTGATCGCGATGTTTGGTCTTTGATTGTTATTAGGCGAGTTAGTTGGACAAATTTTTGTGCTTATCGCACAATGTGATTGAGTAAGAGATGTTGCATGTAGGCCAGTGGGCCCCACTGGTGAGTAATTACTAGTCGGTGGGTCCCATATGTTTATGCTTCTTCCGGCCTCTTCCTTTCTGTTGAGATTTTAAATTCAAAATTGAATTTGATTTTAGATAGGAGATAGGGAGAAGATTGGATAATCTGGTCTCATCCCATCTCCTTCCTTTTCTATAAAAAGGGATGAGCTTTTCTATCGTAAAAAGCATCAATCATAAGAAATATCGAGAGTATACAGAAAGATATAGTGTGCACAATAATCTGTCCATTTTGGCTTGTCCTTGGGATGATCTAATCATAGATCATGATCCGAGGCCATCTGTACCGTTGGATCAGAGGTGTGAATAGATCCATCTGCTCCAATAGTAGATAGGCGGGCCGTTGGAGCGTTAATTTTCTGTTTTGTGAGGGTTCCATATCATGTAGACAGTCAGATCTTGAGGGCTCACACTTCCACGCTTCCCAACAAAAACCACAAAGTAAATTGCATTGAGAGCCTTGGCAGCATAAGTATACCAAACTCTCTCATCAACACTCCATTATCTTTGGGAGTGTTAGAGGATATACTATCAACCACGACTTGCTCCATGGGCATAGTCTATCCTTATTCGACAATTGTCCAAACCATAGAATCAAGGGATCTCAAGCATACCATCATTTTAGCCTTCCGATAGGCGTAATTAGACCCATAAAAATAAGGTAATCATGTCATGGCACACCCCTCATGAGTAAACATAATTTTAAGGTTCCTTTCTGATCTTACTCTAGAAGGTTAAGTCCTTGAAGAGTAACTCGCTATGATACCAATTAAAATTGTGTGGAATAGTTTACCATGACATGTTTTGAAGCTTGATGGAGTTATAGAATTGTAGCTAAGTCCTGAAGGGGGGTGATTAGGACCACTTTAAAGTTTATTTTCCTAATTAATACAATTTATCAATTAAAACTAATAATAAAATTAACACTAAGGCTTCTAAGCCAAAGTGGGTCCAATTACTTGGATCACAAGAGATGAAATAGTTAAGTAACTAGTCTATAAAAGATAGTGACGTTGTGTGTTCTTATAAGTTAAATGCCTAGCATATAACTCAATTCAAGCATTTATATAATTTAATAATCAAACATATAAGCGTGAATAGAATTGTGCACAAATGACAATCATAAATACAAGCATCTATAGTAGTTTGGTTTCCTTACTCCACTCCCGATGGACGCACTCTCCTCGAGTATATCGGTATTCACTATCGGAGTTCACTTTTAAACTTTACAATGGTTTCTCCTAGGCTAACAAAAAACTTATATGTACACTCCCATATTGAAGGAGCACATTTCCACCCATGTCGTTGGCTCTCATGTAGACTAAGTTGGTTTTTAATCGGCTAACTAACAACCACTAGTGGTCCTAATCTAAGGACCTATATTTTTTTCATTCCAAAGGCTCTAACAGAGACTAACACATATGTATCTGTGTTTAGTGTTTATGGTCTGAATACAAGGCCCTACTACACTTCCAAGGGAGGCTCCCCATAGAGATACACACACACACAATGAATTCTGCCATACATAAGAGCCTAAGTCTTACATAAAAACCTATTCAAGTTTGGGTTAGAAAATCTACACTCAATCATATACAAGGAAGGAGTGTGAATAGACTCTACCATTGACACTTACTTGTCAGATTGAGCGCCTTTGATGAGCCTTATTTAGGTTGCTTCCCCCGTGCTTCAATTGGCTCCCCTTGTGCTCCCCTGATTGTTGACATCGATGTTTCAACTTTTATTATCATTCACCTTATATGTGACGTGCTAATAAAGTAACTAATGCAAGGGAGGTAGTGGAATCTCTTACAACTAATGGATACTTGATTTCCTAAGGGATTCACCTAGATAGGTATTTTATAGGATTTAGATAAGCATTTGACTATAGATTTTGTGTCTAATCTCTAGAACATGGAGGAGATCAAGTTCATCTTCAACGGGAGTTTGGAATGCTCATTCAAGTGATAAATCAGAAGGAATATCACTCATATCACTTTGGTTTAGAGGCTTAGGATGAGGGATGTAAGTGGGGAATCACCTAGACTTCTATTGCACCAAAACCCATCTAAAAGCTCAAATACAGAATGCCTTATATAAAGAAATTTAAGTCCAATGGTAATAAAAATGAGTAAAAAATGGTATCCTCAACCAATTGATCAAGGGCCTTCGATCGATCGAACCCTATCAAATTTGGCAAGAAGGATTGATCGAACTCCTTCTAGAGTTGTTTTGGGTTGTTTGGATTATAACAATTTTGAACTTCTTTTAGCATATTTATTGTATTTTGAATGAGATCCTAAGGCTATGAGATGATCAAATGAAGGTTTACTTATCAAGGTTAGGATCATCTAGAGGTTAGGTTGTTTTGGGTCTAAGGTTAAGGTCACTAAGGCACATCATTTATATATTCTTCACTCTTTGATGCTTCATGTCCTCTTGTGTCATCGGTCTTTAATTGTCAAGGGCTCAACTGACTCCCTAACACATGGAATCACATGAGTGATAAACAAATAAATAAGTGCAGTAATGCTTGCCCCGCTAGCCGTTCAACTTTGATCATGATTCGCCCCCAACATGAGGGACATCTTGGTTAGTTTGGTCATGAAGATGACCATCTCAATTGTTCCTTCTAATTCTAACTTGAGGCAGTATATCTCGTCCTGTCCTTTCTTCTAAAGAATGAACTAGAGACACCAAGAATTGCCCCTCGGGTTGTTCGGTCTCAATAAGATATTATCCAATGTCGATGACTATGAAGTTGGTCATCATGGCCAATGCTGACTTAAGGTAATAAATCCCTACCTTGGTGACCTACACAGTCTGCCCTCAGCTTGGGACTATCTGGTTTTAATGATTTTTGTCCTCATGCCGTCATTTAAGCAATGGTTATTTCTCTAAAAGAATTCCCAACAGCAGATTGAAATTATCAGCTTGAGATCTTCCCTATTAAAACAATTACAGTAGGCTATACTACATATTGTGAAGAGCCTCTACAATGCTCTCTAGTGAGATATTGTTGTTAGAGGAGAAACCAACTTTTAAATGAATGTGAACAGGGGATTTAGTCTGGTCTGACATTTGTTCCGGATAGGTTATTTTTTTTCTTTGTTAAAAACCTTGTTATGCATGATAATTCTTCTAAACTTATTCTTCAATTATAAAATAGATGATAGCACACTTGTTTGACATAGCATGCTAAAAAAGTGCCAACTTCTATTTGAGCATACATGTGATGAGTTTTGGGGGGGGGGGTTGGTGTTTATCTTAATGCGGCTCAAATCAAACCAAATGCCTTGTGATCACAAGCATCGAAATAGAGAGATTATGATCAGATTTGACAAGATTAGATGGTAATCCAACCATTGATTGTGTAGAATCTAATTACCTGAGAAAGGGAGGGTTTATCCTTCTAATGAGTTCCTTTTGCCTTTGGCGAAAGGACTTTCAATTAAGCATGTGATAGCTTACACCATTCAATACTAAGATAATGTAATTATAAAAAATAAAACAAGGCCAAAGCTAATCAATTACATAAGTTTAAACTATAGTCGACTAATAATATAAATGATAAAAAGAGAGAAAAAGGATAACTAACAATAATTATTTTCTAGCAACATGATCGTCGGGAATGATTGTCTATTCATGGTAAGAAGGTCATTGGGCATGAAAATTAGATTGACTACTTAGCTACTCTATGGTGAGACGGTCGTTACAACGACAATCAATCTGTCATGTGGCTAGGCTTTGTTATGCGACACCATTATGGCTCATGGGAGGGGTGGATGCCTATTCATTCTTTGCCTAGCTTTATGATGAAGTGGTCATTGGAGGTGAATACTCATTTGTTTCTCAAGTTCATGTTCCGTTGCAAAATGATTGATGGCAGACATATCTTTGAAAGTCCATTCCTTGCATGACTGGGCAACATGGTGAGATGGTTGTTAGGAATGACAGTCCATTCATTACCTCGTACGGCCGAGCTTCATGGTCGAGTAGCTAATTGTTAAGACGATTGATCATTCGTTACTTAGCCATGTACGTACTTTTTAGTAGAAAGGTTAGTAGGGTGACAATTCATTCGTCACTTCGAGTCCGCCCTTCTTAATGACATAGTTATGGGAAATACTACCATTCTTTCGTAGAACCCAACTCCGTGAGTAAGGTTGTCGTGGAAACTGCTTGAATTGGCTTTGTGGCATGGGATCCATAATTAAACAATGACCTGTTTGTTGCTATGGTCAAACTCCATAGCAAGATGGTAGAAAAATATTTAGGCACATGGAAAGATGGTCCTACTGGACATCCGTTTGAGACCTAGAAATATTTGTAGTTGGATTACATGATCGTGGACACAGGATGCCTAACTATCCTAATCTAATCTACTTAATTTGTGCTAGTTTTACAGCATTGCCCTAGCTTGGTAGTGGAAGTGTTAGATTGAATAATAATGATAGGCGTACATGGGAGACGAAGGGTGGTCTGTTAGAGACTCATATTTGAATAGACATTTAGGGTCTTCCTTGATCAATTTGCTAAATGGCAAACATGGCCTGCTACACTTTTAAATTTGTATGAGTCTTTGTGATCTTCCTCAAATTGGCCAATCGTTGGTAAGTGTAGCTAATTAGAAATTTGGATGCTTTGGGTTCTTACTCTTGCCCCGGTGATAGACGTGTAAGAGTTTCAACACCAGGTCAACGGTTATACCCATAAGTGGTGAAATCTCACTACGTCGTGAGTGTGTGTGCATGTAAAAAAAAAGTAACAAAAATAATTAACCAGATTTTAGTGATTATGCTGGCCATTACATCACCAAGTCATTTTCTAAATGGTTAGGATTTTTCCACATCACTTCAAAGGCGCGAATTTTGTGCGAAAGCCTATCACAAGAAGTTCTTGTGATGGAATCTGGCTAGGTGGGTCTCACAGTGATGTTTCTTAGAAATCCACCCCATCGATCCATTTTGTAAGATCAGTTGCAGTGTGAACTGAATGAGTTTTGAATGGACCTGATTTTTTTACTATTAATGAGAACACGAGGGGTCACACATAGTGGACTTATTGGATGTCTTTGACAAATAATGTGGGTCCCACGTTCTAGCTAAGCTTGACTTTAATGGGTCCAGCCTCAATTAAAAGTAAGAAGAGGATAGGGAGAGCTGAAGGGAAAAGAGCCGGATTCCTTTTTCCTTCCTCTTTACCTTTTTTTTTGTCACATTATCAATATTTCCATTAAAATAAATGCAACGAGGAAAACGCCTTCAATTTTATATGAAAATGACACGTTAATTTATTATTTTTTATTTTAAAAGAAAGTGCTAGGGCAGTTCACACGGAGGAAGGAGAGAGGAGGAGCAATTCGCACAGCACGTGTCTAATTAGCACGTGTATGACATTTAGAACATGCTAGAATAAGCTTAACCTAATGGACACAACATGATGTTTAATGACATCCAATCCGTTTATCATGTGTACACCCTCCTATTTTGCTTACAACACAAGACCCAAGTTGACCCAAAACTCAGGTGCACCACACCATGTAAAGTAATGCCTTAAACCTCTAAAATAATGTGCTGTGGCCCACCTGAGTTTTGCAATGGGATGATGTCTTGGATGGATATTCAAACCATTGGATGAATCTTTGAAATGGATTAGATGGAATATACAACATATGGAGGCCCTAAATATGATCTGGAAGGTGTTTAATGGTGAATATAGTCATGCCCAACGGTTCCCTGATCTGGCCTATTCGAGTTTTGGATCAGGTGGAAATTTGGGCCCCAATGAGAACATCAGGGAGCACAAATCATGGACGGATGGATGTTACTACAACACGGTAGCCGGCCCTTATCCAAGACCTTTTGTTCTGGATCAGACCTCTTTTGATGTTGGTTTTTCCTAATAGAACAAGGCAACAGACAGATTTCCTGCATTTTGCTATTTTCCGTCGGGCAGGTTAGGAAACTGGGGTCGCCTACAACCCGTCACAAACAAGGTGTTAAACACTCCAGATTTGTGGGATCCATCATGCTGTGTGTTTAAATCCACTCCGTTCATCAGATGAAAACCATTATTTCGACCGTACATCTTCAAAACAATAACGAGTAAAATTTCAGTTGGCCCCACCGAATGGTAACAATATAAAATTACTCCAAAAGCCACTAAGTTCACACGGTGCAGCCAGCGTGATTTTTTTTTTTTTTTTTTAAATTTTTAATCATGCTGATTTTGTTTCGTCTCCTTATCCTGGTAAGTTATGATTAACGGGTTTGATGAAAGATACCATGGTGGCCCCATATATAAACCTATGTTCGGTGTTCTGTCCCCATTGTTCTGTGTGGTGTGGTCCATCTGAGTTGTTGATCTAGCTGATTTTTAGAATTAGGACATAAGATCGAGGATAGAACCTGATAGACAGAGTGGATTTTCCAGACAACATGGTGGCCCCCCACAGACTGCAGCATTTTATCCACTGCATGAAAGAGGTGTTGTAAAGATTTTCAGTCCGATTAGGAGCATCCAATCACTCGTGTGTTAGAATAAGAAGAACAATCCTAAACATATAATGGGGTTGGTGGCTTTGCATCTCTTGCCGTTGTTTATTGCTTGATAAAGGCACTGGATATGCAATTTAGAAATAATGGTAAGGTTAGCTTTTCATTGAGGTGTGGGAAAACATCAGAAGGTGACATCAAGGAAACTTGAACAAGAAGGCATGAAAAAAATAAATAATAATAAACCGTACTAAAATTCATTGAAAAGTGGCATGCGATAGTTTTAGGGGATGCTAGTGGATGTTTTTGGGCCATATCATGCGTATGTCATGTTCGGCTGATGCGTGTTAGACGTGGCCATGTTGGGTCCGTTTTTTGTTTTTTTTTTTTGTTTTTCGTTTTGTTTTTGTTTTTTTTTTTTTTAAATTTTAATTTAAATTTTAAATTTTTTAAATTTTTTCTTTTAATCTGTCCGATAAATTAGTGTTTGAGCGGTTTTTTCTCTCACCAAGATTTTCCAAAGTTTTATGGCTGCCGGTAGCCAGTGGCTGCTGGCCGGTTCCATGTGGGTGTATATGTTTCATCCATGCTGTCCATCTATTTATTCGGATTATGATTTTATGGCATGATTCAAAAAATGAAGTATATCCAAATCTCAAATGAGCCACATCATAGGAAGCAGTGTTTATTGAACGCCTGTCATTAAATTGGAGGTTACGGAAGTTTTGATTCAAAATGATATTTGTTTTTTCAAGGTCTGTATCATCTAATCAACAGGTTATATGTCAAATAAAGCTCAGGTTTATAATGCTGGACAGTCAATCACTACTGTTTCTGCTTCCCGTGGTGTGGTCCACCTGACAGCTAGAACTCCCTCATTTTTGGGATCAATCCCTAAAATGATAGGGATAAAATGGATGAACGGCATGGACAAAACGCATATTTAATGGTGGGGCCCATACAGCACTGACCAGCGGTCACCGTCACTAGCCAAACTGTGTCCGATGTATCCTGAGCTTGCAAACGGCCCAGCAATGAACATGCGTACCCGACATAAAATAGTAAGCGTACCTTGCTTGCTGTGGGTGTTTAAACTTTGGTTTGCTTGATGCCACTCGTGGTGCGCACGTGCATGTCAGAATTGATACAACCCCTTGATTCAAATCAATCATCTTCGACCCAGTGTGGATCAAATAACCAATACGTCTAATATGAACGACAGAATTTTAAATTGATTTAGTGTTAATTGGAGGGTGGGATTTTTCCTCCAAAGACGACTTACTTTGTGCCTTCCCGAATAAATGACTTTCAAAATAACTGTGCAATCAAACAAAAGAAAAAAAATACACAATCAAACATTAGGAGCAACAACAAGAATGTGTCACTTGAAAGAACTGTGTGATATATGATGGAGATCAAATCTAACATATGAGCATATATTTAGGTTACAACTAAGAATTATAGTTAAGAATTACTGTTACTGGATTGTTGCTACTACTATAATAAGCTGATATAAAAGATAAATTGATAGATTAGATTTGATTAGTTTTTGTGTTGGATTGGTTATGCAAGGCTACGATGTAGTTTTAACTCGGTGAAACCGAGATTAAATCCTCATGCATTTATATTTGTGCATTTGAAAACACTTTAGAACTAGAACTATAACTATAATTAATCATGACACTTAAATTAGAAAAAGCAAAGATGAAAATCTAAGTAATGTAGGGAGAAAATCAATAGAATAAAATACTAGAATGCCACGGATCCACTTCTAACCATTCTAAAAGCCTAATTCACTTGATTCAATTACATAACTCAAGTGGAGTTTAAGTTATATCCTATTCAGCTGGATGATAGAGCAGTTAATTCAAAATTCACAACCTAAATTAGATTTGAACTTCAATTGATTTAGTTCCACATAAATCACCAAGTTAATGATCGTAGATAATTTAAAATATCAATTGTGCCAGTAGTTTATGATAAATCTATGAACTTTCTAAATCAACCCCTTCTAAAATAGATAAGCCAAAAATCTTATCATTCCTAAGGATCAAAGTGTCTGAAGTCGACAATGGATTAAAGGAAACTAAAACTAAAGCTTTATTCAAATTAAAATCACTAAATTGTTCATCATTCAAACCAATAAATTTGAATCAAAGTAAACTAGAAGTAAAGGTTATTCTATAATTAAATCCCTCATCCTAAGACTCTAAACCAATGAGTAAGTAAACTTCTTTGATATTAACACTTTAATGAGGATTTTAACCTCCACATTGAAGATGTACTTGAACTACACAAATTTCTAGAGATTTAATTCAAACTCTATAGGTATACCCTTAATTAAATTCCGCTACCAAAAAATCAAGCAAAGGCTATGGACTTTGAAAGCTTTTAGCTATGGATTAAATCCGTAACAATATAGCTACGGATTTAATCCGTAGCTAAAGCCTAAGTGATCTGTATACCTCCTCACCTAAACCATATTAAACATAGATGGTGCTTAAGGGGATCCATGGGGTCCATTGGAATATATGTGTTTGATCTAAGCCATCCAACAATTCTGATATATAAAATTATATAGATTAAATGTCTAAGTGGACCACACCATAAGAAATAATAAAAATTAAATTTCTACTATTAATATGTTGTGTAGTCTCCTTATAGATTCGATCTAACTCATTTTTTGTATCAACACTTCAAATAATATTTTAAAATTAATGGACGGAGTGGATATATGAAATACATCATAGTGGGCCACATGGTCCCAAAACCCAATGTCCCCAAGGAGCCGTCTGTCATGCACCCCTCCAAAATCCAAACCCCCTCCCAAAAACAAAACCCTTCCCATTCGCCATTTTCTCCCGTGCGCAGATGAAAACCATCTCTCCATCTCTCTCTCTCTCTCTCGCACTTAGTCTCTCTCTTTCCCTTGCCCTCTCTCGATCTCCTGCTCTCCCTCACCCTCTATCCCTGTCTCTTGGCTGCATTCCCCTCTCTTTGTTTTCTGAAACCCCTTTCGCTGAAGGAAGGAGAAGAAGGAGAAGGAGAAGAAGGAGCACAGTTAGTTTCTTTCTTTCTCTCTCTTTATCTGTTTCTCAAATCTGTTGCGTTTGGATGCTCAATCCTTCAATCCCTATGCTCAATCTTTCAATCCTTCAATCCGCATTCCCCTCTCTCTGTTTCTAAAATCTAAAAATGCTTTGTGGGCTCCACATAATATGTGTATGCGGGCCATTCATTTTTTCAGCTCATTTTAGGGCCAAATCTCAGGTGGACCACACCATAGGAAACTGTGGTGATTAAAAGCCCACCATTAGGGCATGTTTAGCTGGGCAGATTGGATGGAATTGGATGGTATTAGAGTGGATTGTACGGATTTCAAGGTAATGATAGTTGCGTCAGTGGATTGGTGCAAGATCTATGGGATTACTATTTCCAATCTGTTTGGGACGCCCGACCAATCCCGGGATTAAACCTTCCAATCCCTTTCAATCCCTTGAGCCAAACACTTGTTTTTTTTTTTTTTTTTTTTCCATCACTGTTGATGTAAATAACTTCAGAGTCCAATACTGTATTCTAACAATATTATTCTCATGTTTTGCTATTTTTTTTTAAACTTTTTTTTTTGGGGTATTTGTTCCCTTTCTTTAGGGACTTGCATTACCAGGTGAGATACTGTTCCAAGTGTACATTTCATTAAGAAATTATGTAATGTCTTTTGCCTTTTTGAAATCTAGCACATCATAGTTTTGAGCATATGGTTGTGGGTATAGATGTATAGTGTTTTTTTTATTTAAATTTTTTTAAATCATTAATCTTTCTGGAATTTCTTCAAAATACCATGTGCATCTTTCATATCTGAAGAATTTGAATTGATATTGTACTCTATGATTATCCTACTTTTCTTGAAATTATGGAACATTTATACTGTATTGATTGCCCTCTTGATTATATTGGTGCAGTCTTTTTGGTAAATTTGTCGAGATCCAATTTGATAAGCATGGAATGATATCAGGTGCAACCATCAGATAAGGTTAGAGTACATTTTCTTTTCTTTTCCTTTTGTTCTTTTAATTTTTTAAAACTTTGGCTCCCCATTTTACTGCCGTTCATATTTTTCTGGAAGGGAATGCATTCATATTTTTTTGGTGATGTTTAGCCTCATGGATCTTTGGCCTCCATTTCATGCTCTCTTGCACCGAATCTTTAATGCATTAACTGATTTCTCTTTTTCAAAGTCCATTGAAGCTCTATTTTTCTCACAAAAATTTAGATAACCATCAAGAGCGAAATGAGTGTTCTTTTTTCACTGAGTGAGAGACTGGACCATTTTCAAGATTGTTATTCACCAGTCGTCAAGTACATTTTACAAAAGGCTTTCTTCACCATTCAGGTGATCGATGCTCTGGTGAATGTGCATTATTTCGTTTATTTGCCTCTTAAACATGGCTTCTTTGTTGAATATTCTGGATTGTAATTTTTTTTTCTGGATTGTAATTCAGTACATCCCTTGTTTCTGCTATATATATACTGGATTCGATGTGCTTAGGATGCAAGGCGAAGGTAGAATGACAGTTGCATTAACCAACCATAGATTTCTTAAAATGTCTTCCATGTCTTGTGCAATTGCCATTTCACAGAACAATCCCCAAATAAGGATTACCAAAGTTTTATTATGAGAATTTTAGTACTCTTTTGAGTATTGGAAAATCAAACAAAGGTCCAATTGATAGTTGAACCAATGAAATCATTCCAATCCCAACTAGGTTGTTCACCCAAATGGGCCCTTTTAGAAGGCAAGAGTATCAACTGGAGTCATTCAATCTAACAATTAATCCAAGTATTTGGATATTTGGCCCTGCAGTTCTCTAGCCTCCAGTGAATTTCGAAAAGGATTGGCCAGTGGCAACTCCTATTTGCTAAAAAATTTCCGATGGTTTTTCCAGTCTGTTCCACAACCGTGTGAAGCCTTTCTTTAAGTGTATACATGTAAATTTACATGTTTCATATTGCAGTAAATATTTGCTACTAGACATTCTCCACTAGAAAATAATGTGCTACAGTTGTACAAATATAGCTAGAGGATGGTTCTATTTATTTAATATATATACTGTATATTATTGATTATCGATGAGGTTATTTGTTTTTTCACTTTAGTTTAAAATCAAATATTGTGCCAGTCTTTTTTGCAGAAATGGACAACAATCTTTCTATCAGAAAGTGCAGTTCATCTGATGAAAACTAAGGATTGCTTACAATTATTCTATATAAAAAAAGATTTTGAATTAAGTTCTTGTGTGCTTTATACATTTTATATTTGTACACATTATTGATTAGCCTGCAATTGTTGTTTTTTTTTTTTTTTTTTTTTTCTAGTGGTGAAAGTGGGGCAGGAAAAACTAACAACAAAAATTGCAATGGCTATGGATTATTGGTAGCCACAGGTTCTATGTCTACAGATTAAATCGTTTATTTAGGTTATTTTTTTTCTTCTGTTAGGCCTTTATTTTCTTTCCTTTTTCTTTTTTTTCCAGAGAGCTCATGTTTTATTCCCCACAATTGGGGTCACCATGGTACTGTTTCTTTGGAAGGTCTGATAAAAATGCATCCGGAAAATTTTCTAAAGAGAGAACTGATCTTATGATTGGTTGGTTTGATTTTCATTCAGGAAAAAGAATTCATCCTATATTAGGCCCAAGCTCAATCCTATGTGGCAGGGACTTGAAGCCTAATAGGCTAGTCTATCCTATTGCCATAACAAGCCCTGAATATTATTTCCAGTGATTATGGATATTGGTCCCACAATCATTTTAGTGCACTATTTCTAGTCTATATCCATTATATTATGAACTATGTTTTGTGTTTTCTCTATTAGGTGAAATTGAACTATATTCTTTTAATATTGATATTGGTCCGACAAACATGAGAAGAATTTGGCACTAGTTTTTTTTTTTTTTTCTAAAAATATTGAATGAATTTTGTACTCTATATTTGAACGTATTTATAGTCTTAGGCTCCATTTGGTCATCACATTAGTATTTATGCAAACATTTTTTTTTTTTTTTGAAAACCAAATGGAGCCTAAGCCCTTTTTTAACTCCGCCAATGCAACTCCTTACATTGCCGGTCCTAAGCTTGGTTAAAGGAGGAGGGAGAAGGGCTTTAGAATGAGATCATTAACTATGGAGGAGATCCTCAAAATGCAGTGAGTATCTTTGGTTTTATGGTTTTACTTGTACATTCATGTATTGATTACTTAAGCATGATAGTTATGTCCATTCTTTTAGGTGGATGTTGCATGTGGGAGGATTGGAGCTGCATATTTCAGATTTAAGCATTTGGTATGTCTCTTGTCAAGAATGCACATGTGTAGTTCATCAAACAATACATTATGTGATAACGTGTGCATGACCTAGATGTGCATCGGAGCTATCCGGATGAGCAAGGGTCCCTGGAAGGTGGGAACCGGTGTTATGACCATGATGAAGCTGTCCATTTCATGTGAGACCCGACCCGAGTTCGCTTTTGTGCATGTGTGTGTGTGAGTATGCATTTTGTTCTTTTTGGTCCCGCAGTCCTACCGGTTAAATTTCGGCAACCCGCGACCTTTGGGTAGCGTTTGCAGTCATCCTTGAGTCTGGTCACTTTGACTCGACTCGGATCGGCCCGAGACCTATGCTATCTCGTTCGTATCGTCGTTGCGATTCCAACGACGCATCTTGTGCATTCATCCAATTTATAGATCAAAAGTTGTGAGCATTTCATCATGTGGCCCACTTTTTGTACAAAAGCATATGGACCACTCTCAGGCACAAGTTCCCATGCACACCACCCACACACACTACAATTCCCATGGAACAAACACTACCCACACCTAACCTACCCTAGCAAGCATTGTTTGTATCACCATAGGTCATGATTTCTTTCTCTAACCAAGGAGGGAGAGTAATGATGACTCTCCTACAACCTTTCCTTCCTCTCTCTCCTCCTTCCTTCTCTCATTTTCCTCTTCCATGGTAGAATTTTCAGCCCTCCCTCTCCCAATTTTCAGCAACTTCCCCTTCCTTTCCTCCTCCATCTAGCCACCACAAACTCATCTTGACCATTGAACCTTTAAGCTTGGAGCTTGGAGTACCTAGTGTTGGTGGTAGCTTGAAGATTCAAGGTGGGTGATTATAATTGTTGATTTTCTTTTCTACCCTTTGATCTTATTTTTCTTTTTAGATGGATCATATGGGACCCATCAATCCATGGTGGGGATCCCATTTGATCCCATGGGTGTGGTCCTTTGGCTCATCCTACATGCATGTCATGATCCATGATGGGGCCATTCTCCATGGACCCCATCATGATGTATTTAATGATCCCCTCCATCTTAAGGTCATCTAGACCCTAAGGATCATGTTGGGATGGCATCCCAACCATCCATAGCAATTATATATCATGCATGTAGTGATTTTATGTTGCATGTACAATCAATGTAGTTGTATGGGTATGATTCACTCTTGGGAGGGCCCACTAGTGGCGGGGCCCTACCCCCATGGCCGGATTACTCTCTTTCCTTCTTCTCTTTTCTCTGATATATGGATGATAGTGTGTGTGTGGCCCATTTATAGTGGGCCTTGGATGTCCCAAAATAAGTAAAATAAAAATCCAGCAAGGTGGGATGCTCTTATCACCTAACTCCATGATCATCGGACACCTTAATCAATGCATGCAATAGTCCAGGTTTTTGGACAGCATTACATGGCTGGACACATCAGCCTATATCTCAATAATCTCAGCCATAAAAAGGGTGTGTGGCCTTCCTCAGTGGCGCTGTGGCCTATAGGCTTGCCTTACCTCCTGAGTTGTCTGCAATCCACGACGTGTTTCATATTTCTATGTTGCGGAAGTGTGGGTCGGACATTATTCCCGTGATTGATTGGCAGCCACTTGAGGTCCGTGAGGATGCTTCTTATATTGAGCAGCCGATTCGTATTCTTGATCGGAAGGAGCAAGTCCTCAAGACCAAGGTCATTCCCTTAGTAAAGGTGCAATGGGGTCATCATTCTGAGGCCGAGGCGTCTTGGGAACGTGAGGCCGAGATTAGAGAGCGTTATCCCCATTTGTTTGATGACTGATTGCTTGTATTGCCTTCTCTTGAGATTGATAATTGATATATGTATGATGATGTTATGCATTTTGCTGTTCCGGTTTTGTCAATTTCGAGGATGAAATTTCTTTGTTGGTGGGGAGGGTTTTGAGACCCGACCCGAGTTTGCTTTTGTGCATGTGTGTGTGTGAGTATGCATTTTGTTCTTCTTGGTCCCGCGGTCCTACCGGTTAAATTTCGACAACCCGCGACCTTTGGGTAGCGTTTGCAGTCATCCTTGAGTCTGGTCACTTTGACCCGACTCGGATCGGCCCGAGACCTATGCTATCTCGTTCGTATCGTCGTTGCGATTCCAACGACACATCTTGTGCATTCATCCGATTTATAGATCAAAAGTTGTGAGCATTTCATCATGTGGCCCACTTTTTGTACAAAAGCATATGGACCACTCTCAGGCACAAGTTCCCATGCACACCACCCACACACACTACAATTCCCATGGAATAAACACTACCCACACCTAACCTACCCTAGCAAGCATTGTTTGTATCACCATAGGTCATGATTTCTTTCTCTAACCAAGGAGGCAGAGTAATGATGACTCTCCTACAACCTTTCCTTCCTCTCTCTCCTCCTTCCTTCTCTCATTTTCTCTTCCATGGTAGAATTTTCAGCCCTCCCTCTCCCAATTTCCAGCAACTTCCCCTTCCTTTCCTCCTCCATCTAGCCACCACAAACTCATCTTGACCATTGAACCTTTAAGCTTGGAGCTTGGAGTACCTAGTGTTGGTGGTAGCTTGAAGATTCAAGGTGGGTGATTATAATTGTTGATTTTCTTTTCTACCCTTTGATCTTATTTTTCTTTCTAGATGGATCATATGGGACCCACCAATCTATGGTGGGGATCCCATTTGATCCCATGGATGTGGTCCTTTGGCCCATCCTACATGCATGTCATGATCCATGATGGGGCCATTCTCCATGGACCCCATCATGATGTATTTAATGATCCCCTCCATCTTAAGGTCATCTAGACCTTAAGGATCATGTTGGGATGGCATCCCAACCATCCATAACAATTATATATCATGCATGTAGTGATTTTATGTTGCATGTACAATCAATGTAGTTGTATGGGTATGATTCACTCTTGGGAGGGCCCACTAGTGGCGGGGCCCTACCCCCATGGCCGGATTACTCTCTTTCCTTCTTCTCTTTTCTCTGATGTATGGATGATAGTATGTGTGTGGCCCATTTATAGTGGGCCTTGGATGTCCCAAAATAAGTAAAAATAAAAATCCAGCAAGGTGGGATGCTCTTATCACCTAACTCCATGATCATCGGACACCTTAATCAATGCATGCAAGTGTCCTAGTTCTAGTATGTGATCTGGACTTATGTGGGGCCCACTGAGGAAGGCCACACACCCTTTTTATGGCTGAGATTATTGAGATATAGGCTGATGTGTCCAGCCATGTATTGCTGTCCAAAAACCTGGACTGTTGCATGGATTGTCATGTTCAATCTTTGGCATGGATTTTTGGATCATGATTGTCATTATTTTCTTTATAAGTATGGGGTGTAATGAGAAGGTGTGGACCCCACCATGAGGTGTGATGGGTTATACCTCAGATGGTCCATGATATGGTACCCAAAAAGGAGGCCCATAGGGGTGGGCGGTCCACCTTGTTGGGCTGTCCAACCCACATGTATGGAGGGAAAACATACACTTCAGCTTGGTTTCTCTAAAGAATGGACCACTTTTATGGACACCACCTTACTTTATTTTATGAAGAAAATACTAAACCTCCATTTTCCCCCTCTTAGATGAAGGTTGGGCCCACCTTATTGGGTAAACAATGCCTGGACAGCAACATCTCTTCCTGGACAGATTGAAATTCCTAATTTAATTAAAATATTTATGAGTATCCAAAAATCATAAAATTTTTTAGAGAGGTGGTTCACTTATGCTAGGACCCACCTACAAAATTTTGGGGCTTGTTGACACCTGTACATACCATGGTGGTGGCTGGACTGGCCCATTACAATACGGTGCCCAGATCAGTCCGATTTTTAGGATAGATTGATTTCTTTAAATAAATTAAAATATTTATATATGTCTAAAAATTCTAAAAGTTTGTGGAGATATGTTCCACCTATTATAGGACCCACTTACCAAATTTCAGGGCCAATGGACCTCTGTGTACACCGTGGCAAGGGCTGAACTGGCCCACCACGTTGGGACGTCCAGGTCAGTCCGATTTTCTGGACAGTTTATTTTATTTAAATAAATTAAAATATTTCTAAGTGTCTAAAAACCTTGAAATTTTGTGGGGGTGTAGGTCACCTATGGAAGTATCACTCTGTAAAATTTCAGACCTAAAATACATTTGAGTTGCCCGTGGTATGGCTGGAAGTGGTCTGCTAGGCAGGGACGCCCAGGCTGGGGCATCTAGCCTGCTTCGTGGGCCCATCTTGATGTGTTGAATGTCCCACCACCCATCCATGTAGGGTCCTTAGGGGATCGATCATAATTGTCCCCTTTTTATTTAATTAGAACACATTAGGTGGATTTTTAGGCCAAATACCCCAGGCCCATAGGGCTGCCTACACATGGGACATCCCTGCCTTAGGCTATTGCTGGGCTTGCATTCTAACAGTCTGGCCCATTTCATATATGTATTGTATATCCTCTCTCATCTGGTGGGGCCCACAGTGATGTGTGTGAGCCATCCAGAATTAATTATACTAAGAAATACTTCTAATGCTGAACTCCAACCAACCTAGAAATTTGGGTGGGCTGGAATTTGGCATTGAGCCCAATAACTGTTGCCTATAGATGTTCTTTGGGGCAATATGGCCCACTAGATTTGAGGAGGATTTATGTCAGTATCTTATCATCTTAATTTTTATTTTTTTTGGGCTTAATTAGTGTATGATTAAAGGCCCATCCTAAATAGGATTCTTCTTGGGCTAGTCTCTTAGTTAAGTATGGGCCTTATAGCCTTGGTTGGGCTGGAACTTTTGATAGGCCCATTGAACCCTTGGGTCCTATATTTACCATGTCATTGTGATGGGCCTTATGGGCCAAATACTCAAATAGTTGGGCCCTTGTTTGCCCACTATAATAAATCCATACTTGGGCCGAGATGTGAGGCCCAACTTACATATGTTAAAAATTTAAGAATTTCCCATATGTTGGGATAATGGGCTGCCCATTAGGCCTACCACAATGAATGAACCGATGACCCTTATGGTTGGGCCCTAACCTTGCTTAAGAGCCCACCAGGTTACCTTTGTTTTTGGGCTTAGTGTATGGCCCACTAGGCCATGGGTTGATTGTGCCTTGGACCTTTCTTTGCATATGTAGTAGGCTACCTTTTGGGACCCAGTTGAGGTTGGATGTCCTCCTTGGTGGCCCTAAGGTAGGCCCATAGAGGCCCTTATAGGTGGTTAAAGGCCCACCTTAGGCCTGGCTAGGACTGTTCCTCCTTAGGATTTTGACTCTCTTAGTTTGTGGGTCATCCCAAAGTACTGGGCTCCCACTAGAGGACTTCTCTTCTTCTTAGAATACCTGTCGACGTGCCTAGATCTTGACCCTCCTTGGGACAGAGGATTTCATATTCCTCAGGTAGCACACTTACATCGTTGTGACCCATATGCATCATCTGTATGAATTGATTGCATTGTATAGTGGTCATTCAGGGATGGATTTTCTTCCTTTTTTCACATTGAGTGCCTGAAACTTGTGCATGATCTGTGTGTGTGACTCATGCATTGGCATCGCATTTCATGAGGATACCGCCCTTGCTTCATCAGGGCCTTGCCTCCACAGGGACATTTGTGGATGGCCGCATGTGTGGACACCGGAAATATTACTTGAGCATACTGGGTGCGTAGGATGCCCATAGGTGAGATTCCCAAAACTTCCATGGTACCAAGGATCTGCTCTAACGCCGTGACCGGGTGGAATACATGAGCGCACGAGGGCCTTATACCATTAGGCCGCGACTCCCACTGTCGTGTAGTTGGTTGGATAGGGGTGTGGCCTTACTCGCCTGATGTAAGAGGGCATTGCTAGGCTGAGTCTGACCAGCTCGTGAATGGGTCCACTACCATCGGGCATTGCTGGTGATTGGTTGTCCACAGGCGGGTAGTGAGGTCTCTTACGCTCGTTTGACTGTACGGGGTCTGTAGAGCGGCAGTCATTCAGCAGTGTAATGGACCCCAGTGATTTCCTTATAATTGGAAATATACTTGACATACGGTTTGGTTATGAGCACTGGCATTACTTGCATCGCATTTGTATTGGTTATGTAAGCCCCTTCATGCATTACCTTGGTATGGCGTCTAGTACTCATTGCATCATATTCATGATAAGCCTTGGTAAGGCTAGTGATATTCTCATTGAGCATGTCTCCTTCCTGTATCTCCTATTATTCTTCTGTGCACTATTATCACACACTTACACCACCCTCTAAGCTTCTATAAGCTTATGCACGATTGATGCGTGCAGGAGATCCTACGCAGGTGTCGCAGTGGCAGAATTTGGATTAGAGCTGAGCTTGAGGACCCAGTATTGCATCCTTCCTTTCTTTCTTCTATTATCTTATGTATGTCCTTTTGGACCTTATGTAAACTTGTAAAAGTTCAAATTCATAGTGGATTTTGTGATATGTGCCTTTTTTTATTCTCAGATTTACTTGTTATGATCTTAGGTATGCTCGTATTGGAAATGATTATATTGTTATGGAAATCCTCCTTGTAGGATCCCAGGATCGGAACCTGCTTCAGGAGCCGAGAATGGGGTACTACGGAGGCTGTTGCGGCCAGAACCGGCCATCGGGTTCCTTGTGAATTCGGTTACCGAGTCTGGGGCGTGACATTTCATATGGACAACATTGAAGGGGCCTGGCCATTTGGACAGGCCGTGTTTATGTATTTACTCAAAATTAATGGAGCAGACCCAGATGTGTGTCGGAGCTATCCGGATGAGCGGGGGTCCCTAGAAGGTGGGAACCATTGTTATGACCATGATGAAGCTATCCATTTCCTATGGACAACATTGGAGGGGCCTGATCATTTGGACAGGCCATGTTTATGTATTTGCTCGAAATTAATGGAGCAGACTCGGATGTGTGTTGGAGCTATCCGGATGAGAGGGGTTCCCTGGAAGGTGGGAACCGCTATTATGACCATGATGAAGCTGTCCATTTCTTATGGACAGTATTGGAGGGGCCTGGCCATTTGGACAGGCTGTGTTTATATCTATATTTGTAGGTATCACATGCTTAACCTAAACCACACCCTAAACCTGTAACTTAAACCTATTCTCAATTCCCTAAAGCTATAACCTATAACTTATAACCTAAACCTAACCCTAAACCAAAACCTATAACCTAAACCTTAACCTAAACATAAACCTAAACCTAAACCTATAACCTCTACTTATAACCTTAACTTAAACTATAACCTTAACCTATAACCTATACTTATAACCTTAACCTAAACTTATAACCTTAACCTAAATATATTCTCAAATCCCAAAACCTATACTTATAACCTAAACCTAGACCTAAACCTAAGCCTAAACCTATACTAATAACCTATAACCTATAACCTATAATCTAAACCTTAACCTAAACCTATAACCTATAACATATAACCTATACTTATAACCTTAACCTAAACCTATTCTCAAATCCCAAAACCTATACCTATAACCTAAACCTAGACCTTAACCTAAACATAAACTTATACTTATAACCTATAACCTATAACCTAAACCTTAACCTATAACCCAACCTAAACCTATACTTATAACCTAAACCTATTCTCAAATCCTAAAACCCATAACCTAAACCTAAACCTTAACCTAAACCTATAACATATAACCTAAACCAAAACCTATAACCTAAACCCGAACCCGAACCCGAACTCGAATCCCTAAACCTTAACCTAAACATATAACTTATAACCTATAACCTAAGCCTATACCTAAACCTAAAACCTAAACCTATAACTTAAACCTAAACTTAAAACCTATAACCTAAACCTATAACCTAAAACCTATAACCTAAACCTTATAACCTTAACCTAAACCTTAACCTATACCTATAACCTAAACCAAATCCTATTCTCAAATCCCAAAACCTATAACCTAAACCTAAACCTTAACCTATAACCCAACCTAAACGTATACATATAACCTAAACTTATTCTTAAATCCCAAAACCCAAAACCTAAACCTAAACCTTAACCTAAACCTATAACCTATAACCTAAACCAAAACCTATAACCTAAATCCGAACCCAAACCCGAACCCAAACCCGAATCCCTAAACCTTAACCTGAAGATATAACCTATAACCTATAACTTAAGCCTATACCTAAGCCTAAAACCTAAACCTAAACCTAAACCTATAACTTAAACCTAAACCTATAACCTATAACCTAAACTTATAACCTAAACCATATAACCCATAACCTATAACCTAAACTCAAATCCCTAAACCTTAACCTATAACCCAACCTAAACCTATTCTCAAATCCCAAAACCCATAACCTAAACCTAAACCTTAACCTAAACCTATAACCTATAACTTAAACCAAAACCTATAACCTAAACCCGAACCCAAACCCGAATCCCTAAACCTTAACCTAAACCTATAACCTATAACTTAAACCAAAACCTATAACCTAAACCCGAACCCAAACCCGAACCTGAACCCGAATCCCTAAACCTTAACCTAAACATATAACCTATAACCTATAACCTAAGCCTATACCTAAACCTAAAACCTAAACCTAAACCCAAACCTATAACTTAAACCTAAACCTAACTTAAACCTATAACCTAAACCTTATAACCCATAACCTATAGCCTAAACCTATAACCTAAACTCAAATCCCTAAAACTTAACCTATAACCCAACCTAAACTTATACTTATAACCTAAAACTATTCTCAAATCCCAAAACCTAAACCTAAAACCTAAATGTATTCTCAAATCCCTAAACCTAAACCTACACCTAATCCTAATCTCAACTCCCTAACCTAAACTTATAACCTAAACCTAGACCTTAACCTAAACATAAACCTATACTTATAACCTATAACTTAAACATAAAACTAAACCTAAACCTAAACCTTAACCTAAACCTATTCTCAAATCCCAAAACCTATACCTATAACCTATAACCTAAACCTAAGCCTATAACCTTAACCTAAACCTAAAACCTAAATCTAAATGTATTCTCAAATCCCTAAACCTAAACCTGCATGTAATCCTAATCTCAAATCCCTAACCTAAACCTAAACCTAAACTTAAAAACCCAAATCTAAACCCGATCCCGAACCCAAACCCGATTTCCTAAACCTAAACCCTAACCAATTCTTAATTTGCAAAAACTATAACCTATAACATATAACCTATAACCTAAACCTAAACCTAACCTAAACCTATAACCTAAACCTAAACCTATAACCTTAACCTAAACCAAAACTTATAACCTAAACCTTAACATATAACCTATAACCTATAACCTAAACTTATAACCCATAACTAAACCTTAACCTAAACCTAAACCTAAAACCTAAATGTATTCTCAAATCCCTAAACCTAAACCTAAACCTACACCTAATCCTAATCTCAACTCCCTAGCCTAAACCTAAAGCTAAACTTGAAAACCCAAACTTAACCCAGTCCCGAACCCGAACCTGATTTCCTAAACCTAAACCTTGACCTATTCTCAATTCCTAAAGCTATAACCTATAACATATAACCTATAACATAAATCTAAACCTTAACCTAAACCTATAACCTAAACCTAAACCTTAACCTAAACCTAAACCTATAACCTTAACCTAAACCTAAAACCTAAACCTAAACCTAAAACTTAAATGTATTCTCAAATCCCTAAACCTAAACCTACACCTAATCATAATCTCAACTCCCCAACCTAAACCTAAACCTAAACTTGAAAATCGAAACCTAAACCCGATCCTGAACCTGAACCTGATTTCCTAAACCTACATTACCTAAACCTATAACCAAAAACCTAAACCTTAACCTAAAACCTAAGTGTAATCTCAAATCCCTAAACCTAAACCTACACCTAATCCTAATCTCGACTCCCTAACCTAGACATCAACCTAAACTTGAAAACCCAAACCTAAACTCAATCCCGAACCTGATTTCCTAAACATAAACCTTAACCTATTCTCAATTCCCAAAAGCTATAACCTATAACCTAAACCTAAACCTTAACCTAAGCCTATAACCTAAACCTAAACCTAAAAACTAAATGTATTCTCAGATCCCTAAATCTAAACCTACACCTAATCCTAATCTCAACTCCCAAACCTAAATATAAACCTAAACTTGAAAACCCAAACCTAAACCCGATCCCGAACCCGAACCCGATTTCCTAAACCTAAACCTAAACCTATAACCTAAAGCCTAAACCTTAACCTAAAACCTAATTGTATTCTCAAATCCCTAAACCTAAACCTACACCTAATCCTAATCTCAACTCCCTAACCTAAACCTAAACCTAAACTTGAAAACCCAAACCTAAACTCAATCCCGAACCCGATTTCCTAAACCTAAACCTTAACCCAAGCCTATAACCTAAACCTAAACCTAAAAACTAAATGTATTCTCAAATCCCTAAATCTAAACCTACACCTAATCCTAATCTCAACTCCCAAACCTAAATCTAAACCTAAACTTGAAAACCCAAACCTAAACCCGATCCCGAACCCGAACTCGATTTCCTAAACCTAAACTTAAACCTGTAACCTAAAGCCTAAACCTTAACCTAAAACCTAAATGTATTCTCAAATTCCTAAACCTAAACCTACACCTAATCCTAATCTCAACTCCCTAACCTAAACCTAAACCTAAACTTGAAAACCCAAACCTAAACTCAATCCCGAACCCGATTTCCTAAACCTAAACCTTAACCTAAGCCAATAACCTAAACCTAAACCTAAAAACTAAATGTATTCTCAAATCCCTAAACCTAAACCTACACCTAATCCGAATCTCAACTCCCTAACCTAAATCTAAACCTAAACTTGAAAAGCCAAACCTAAACTCAATCTCGAACCCAATTTCCTAAACCTAAATTACCTAAACCTATAACTTAAAACCTAAACCTTAACCTAAAACCTAAATGTATTCTCAAATCCCTAAACCTAAACCTACACCAAATCCTACTCTCAACTCCCTAACCTAAACCTAAACCTAAACTTGAAAACCCAAACTTAAACCCGATCCCAAACCCGAACTCGATTTCCTAAACCTAAATTACCTAAACCTGTAACCTAAAACCTAAACCTTAACCTAAAACCTAAATGTATTCTCAAATCCCTAAACCTAAACCTACACCTAATCCTAATCTCAACTCCCTAACCTAAACCTAAACCTAAACTTGAAAACCCAAACCTAAACCAGATCCCGAATTCGAACCCGATTTCCTAAACCTAAACCTTAACCTATTCTCAATTCCCAAAAGTTATAACCTATAACATATAAACTATAACCTAAACCTAAACCTTAACCTAAACCTATAACCTAAACCTAAACCTAAACCTATAAGCTTGACCTAAACCGAAACCTATAACCTAAACCTTAACCTATAACCTATAACCTATAACTTATAACCTAAACTTATAACCTATAACCTAACCTTAACCTAAACCTATAACCTAAACCTATAACCTAAAACCTAAAACCTAAATGTATTCTCAAATCCCTAAACCTAAACCTACACCTAATCCTAATCTCACCTCCCTAACCTAAACCTAAAGCTAAACTTGAAAACTTAAACTTAAACCCAATCCTGAACCTGAACCCGATTTTCTAAACCTAAACCTTAACCTATTCTCAATTCCCTAAAGCTATAACTTATAACCTATAAACTATAACCTAAACCTAAACCTAACCTACACTTATAATCTAAACCTAAACCTGTGACCTTAACCTAAACATAAAACCTAAACCTAAACCTAAAACATAAATGTATTCTCAAATCCCTAAACCTAAACTTAAACCTAAACCTGTAACCTAAACCTATAACCTACAACATTAACATAAACCTATACTTATAACCTAAACCTATTCTCAAATCCCAAAACCTATAACCTAAACCTAAACCTTAGCCTTAACCTAACCTAAACCTAAACCTTCAGTTGAAAACTTCAAACAAGTCTTTCATAGCTATGATATTAGAAATAAGTGGATGTGTTAGAAAACTTCAGACAGGTCTTTCATAGCTATAGATTCGTTTAGTTGATTGTAGCCTGACTAGAGGACTGACCTGATTCTTAGGATACGGAATCTACAATTTACCCTTTTGATGGATGGCTTGGATATTACACCTATCTGCCATGCCGACATGTGGTAGTGTGTGCATTAGCTCACTTACACATGCAGGTGTGCTTAGCAAACCTCTTTCCCGTCCTCAGGTGGGCTCTACCAAGAAGGTGCACATTTCTAAGAGGCATAACCCGCTGCTTCTGAACATCATTAGATTATTTTCTGATGGTGATCTTTTCTTTATACAACGTGATGCACTGTATACCCTAGAAACTATCTAGAACTCAAGGCATTGCCACTAATCAATGTCATGTCTTACTTATAATTGACAAGCAAATGGAGATTTTCTTTTCATGATGGTTAGCTCTGCTTGCACATTTTTCAAGTCATAGATAATCGTGGTCGGTATCTGTTCCACTTGGGAAGTGGGTACTTGTGACTACCGATGGTCCTCCTTGCGGAAATCGTCTAGACGTTTATTTTGGCCCTATAAACCATATGGTGAGACCATTCTTTTTGTGTCAATTTCATTCCTCTCTTTGAGTTTTTATTAATTCATTAAGAAAAAAAAAAGAAAATGGTTATACACGATGCACTTCTTTCACTTTGTCTTTCTTTCTCCCAATTGTCATTCCGATTTATGAATGCCATGACTATTTGTAGGATGAGGGAATATATGAAGCTGTTGTAGGAAGTGACTTTGTCATTACTAGAGTTGCATTTCGAGACAACTCTTTAAAGTACTTCATAAATGACTGTGGAAGTTATTTTATAGATGTCACTAAGAAATTGAAAGGAAAAGGACTGGACTTGGACAACAATCGGTTTTTGATTCTTCAAGTGGGTGATGGGTTGATGACTGAAAAAGGCCTATTTACTTGTGAAAAAATATCATACCGTCAAAAGATATCTTCGCTTTCAATTCTTTATCATTGAAATTTCAAGGTGAAGTCGACCAAATTTCTCTAATGAAGCTGAAGATTTGTATTTTCAACATTTTTGTAATTGTAATTGCAATTGATTGAATGAAGGATTATACTTGATTGTAATTGTAATTGATTGAAGGAAGGTTTGTAATTAATTAAATGAAGGATTATAATTGATTGTAATTGAATGAATGAATGATTGTAATTGATTGTAATTGAATGAATGAATGATTGTAATTGATTATAATAGAATAAATGAATGATTACGCAGGTGGTAATTGAATGAACAAATGATTGTATATATTTTTTTAATGTACAAAATAGCTACGGATATTGACCGTAGCTGGTAATCTGACAGCTGTAGCCATTATTAAATTTGGCAAATTGATATGGGCTTTTAGCTACAAATAATATCCATAGTTGTTTGTAGTTTTCGGTACAGATATAATTGCTACGGATTATATCTGTAGCTATTGTTATTTATAGCTACGGATTAAATCCGTAGCCATAGGTTCAAGACCTATTGTTACGGCACCTACGACTATGGTCGTGCTACGGACTAAAACTGTAGCCATAGGTCTATGGCTACGGCTTTTATCTGTAGCCTTTCTCTAGTTTTTTGGTAGTGTTCTTTAGAAGATCCATCTAGGTAAATCCCCTAGGATTACAACTATCATACTAATTGTACGAGAATTTACCATCATCCCATCACCTTGGTCACCAAAAGAAGCATCACATGCAATATGGTTGATCTTGGAGGTGAAACATTGGCAACGTATTGTCATCAGAATTGGGGGACAAAAGGGAGTTGAATGAAGCAAATGAGAGTGTTCACAACCCCAAGTGTAGGGTCGCGATGTAGTAATAACTCTGTGAGACCGAGGTCGAATCCACAGGTACTAAACTTGTATGTATTTTGAAAATAACTAGAAGTATAACTAGAAGAAGATCTAAACCTAAATCTAGAATAAAATATAGTAGTTGTTAATAATGTTAATTTAAACTATTAATTGAAAGGTGGGAACTAGGTGCTAAGGATCCACTTGTAGCTATCAGGATATTACCTTACTTGATTTAAGGAACACAATTGGAATTGGTGTCCTATCCTATCATATCCAATTGGAAGATAAAGCAATTAAATTGAATCTTTGAACTTTTCATTGATCTAGTCTTCAATGAAGGAGTATTGTGGTGATTAGAAGATATTCCATCATCCTACCATGCCCAAGAGACGAAGGTGAATAACAGGATTTACCAATCACACAATCTTAAAACATGAAAAGAAGGTATTCAAAGCTATCACACCATCTATTATAATTTGAATCACAATAAATCATAGAAAATTGAAAATATTCCTTTAATATCAAACTAAAAATCGATGAGATTCAACAAGAACAAGAATCAAAGCAAGAAAACCATCCTAACATGCTATAAGCTTCACCTCCTAGCTCTAGCTAAGAGGTTTAGCCAACCATAGACATGATTAGATTCAAAACCTTAAACAAAAGCATTAAAAATAAATAAAGAATGAAGAAAAAGTCTTGGGAGGCTGCTCCACTCTTTGGCTCTACTTCTTAATACCTAATTCATGTTTAGAACTCCTCAAAGAACCCATATTTATAGCATTTGTCCGACCGTCTTTAAAAATCGCCACAAATTTACGCACTTTGCGTAACGCGTTCAATGTCATCGAGCGTAACTTGAATTCAGAAGTTGTACATTTTCACATTGCATAACACCTTTTTTGCATTGCGTAACTCTTCATGTCATCGAACATAACTTCGTTGTCATCGAAGGTGTTTGATCAATCGAGAATGTGTCCAGAGTGTTCCAGTGAGTTGCTCTAAAAATCCACAAAAATCTCAATATGATCAAATTGCCTTTGATGTCATCGAACAAGTCTTTGAGCAATCGAAAAGGTCTTCAATGTCATCGACCGGCAGTCAATCTAGTCGATGACATAAACAGTGAAGTTCAGATTGTATGAATTTTTGCACTTTACACTTTCGACTTCCTTCCTTCTCCACTTGGTTTCCTTGAATGTTTAGGTCTTGAAATTTTCAATCTTGGTCTACTAAGATCCATCCCTTACCTTGGTGATTCTTGAGCATCAAATTCATGCTTTTAACATTCTTTTCAATCTGAGCTCTTAAACTCACCTTGCAACACGAACATGTATAAAATATACCCATTGAGTGTTATCATGTTCATAAAAACAAGATATGCTCAATGAATTCCAACTTGCTTTTCATAAAAAATATTGTTGTTTCATATTGTTATCCATGCTCATCATCTCAAGATTAATTGAATAATCAAGTGCTGATTCCGAACTTATCCCATTTTTCTTCTTGTTTTAGTTTTTAATTTTATTTCAACGGTTACTTTTATTTATTCATTCTTTTTAGTCTTTTCATCTTCATTCTATTCCAATCTTTTCATTATATATGACCTTTTTGGTCCATCACTCTATTTTTTAACTGGTTCTTTTCATATTTTTAACGTGGATAAAATTCTCCAAACTCCCACTCAACATCTATCAATGATTCACATAATAACAATCAGAAATTCTAGCATGATTCACAGAAAATAAATTGACTGTATCTTGTGATTTAGATCAACATGATATTTAAACTTCCTCTTAGTCTATTAGATGAGAAAGCTTAAGTGATAGTCTACTCAGTTGATCAAACTCCAACAATTCAAAGTTTAATCTCTATCTTATTATTATACTCGAGGCATTCTTAACTGCACAAATTATTATCTTCCAAATAAGTTTTTAATTAGGAAAATTAAAATTTTTTCAAGATTTTTTCTCAAAGACAAAGAAAATACTGATTAGTTTACTAATCCACACCCCTAACGTAAATCTACATTTTCCTCAATGTAAAAGATATATGCATGAAATGCAAATGAGACAACAAAAAGAAAGGAGAAGGGATGGAAAGGTAGTACCTGAAGAAGGAGAATTGAAGCTTTTCCAAAATTCTTAACATGTAGATGTGTTAGTATGAAGACTAGGAGGTTAATCTTGATACACATGATCAATTAAAGGCATGGACATATCCTTCGAATTGAACTTCTCAACAAGTGGCTTGAGACGATGTCTATTTACCTTGAAAACATTGCCATTCATCAAATTCTTTATCTTGATAGCCCCATTAGGATAGACATTCGTAACAGTGAAAGGGCCAGTCCAATGAGATCAAAGCTTATCCGGAAAAAGATGTAACCAAGAATTGTACAGAAGGACTTTTTGATCAGGTGTGAATGATTTCTGAAAGATGTTTCAGTAATAGAATCCTGTCCTTGTAAATCCTCGAGTTCTTATATGTGTTGTTCTGGATTTCTTCAAGTTTGTTCAATTAAAGTTTTCACAATAAGCCAGCGTTGTCTAAG